>NC_091764.1:39240984-39544015 GCF_029378745.1 Bos indicus | reverse complement strand
TTTTAATCTGTAATAAAGTACAATTTTTCAAAGCATCCTTAGAAAGGGGTGGGAGGAGGAGGAGGAACTTGATTGAAATGCAACCAGATGAACCAATGTTAATAGACACAATGACTGGAGAGACTAAAGCAACTCATAATGAATTAAAAAGAAAAGGGCCATTAAACTGGAGAATCCCAACAACCAAGTGGAGACATTTCAGGCTCTTCAGGCATCACTGCTGGAATAAATACATTATCACACTAAGCTTTTATGAAAGGCTGTTACATTTTTACCAACTTTAATCTGTTTCATTTTTGTGTTTAAAGGATGGGAGTTGCATTAAAATAAAAATTCCATTTAGGTTATTATCTCCCCAGCTGTCTGTACAGAACACAGGGCTGGCCAGAGAATATTCTCATTATGTGTGTCAAGCAGTTATCCAGTGATTGATGCTTCATTAATGCGTGACACAGACGTGGTCCTTTTGTTACCGAATATTAGACAAATTAGTTTTTACGAATTCACTACCCACCCTCCCTCTCCTAGTCGGCATGTCTTCCTCCTCTTTCTCTGTACCCTACACATCCCTGTGCCTTTCTGCTGGGCACCTGACTTGGCTACCAGGGAGAGTTAATATTGCTAATAACCCTCAGTGGATGGGAACTGAGGCAGTAGGAGGCAGAATCTGACTAAGGAAGTGGAAGAAAACAGTTGTTGGTCTTTCTAGTCACACCATATACAATGAGGTTCTCGTCATTTTCCAAGATACCTCAATGCATTCATGAAAAATGAATTTTTTGCTAACATAGTCCCAAATTAGTTTTCCCTCCCCAACTTTTTTTGAGGAGCCATTTATCTTCTCAGTTGCTTTAAATTGACTTTTGTCATAATAGGGAAAATGAGTCATAAAAAGAATTTTAGACAGTTTCTTTAGCCATGAAACAGTCTGGAAATGAGTATACCTTTCTTCCTTTTGCCCAAAATGTTTGTATTAGAATTTTCCCTAGAATTGTTTTAAAAAGCAGTCCAGATACTAAAACTGAAACAGAGATCTCTGGGTATGATCCATATACCCAGATCCATATTTTCTCACACATATTAGTTTTTAATTGGATTATATGTCATATATATGAATTTTGTTGTGAAAAGGTTTGCCAATGATACCAAAGGTTTAGAGTTCTTAAAATATATCATTACATGTGTATTACTAGAAAAAAATATTCTGTGCTAAAAACTATTATTTCTACATTAAATCTTGAATATGGAAAATTTTCAATTGTACAAATGAAGAAACAAGCACAGAAAGTTAGCTTAGCCAGTGTTACCTAGTTATAGCCGATCCTGACCCTGTCTACTAAAAAAGTGGTCTAAAGACTATATGTCATTTATGAATGAAAATGAATTAAAATTTATTTTCAGTTCTACAGTTTAGCTATTTCTGAGGATTTGTTTATACAGTTTCTTAGCAGTCTAAATTTTAGTTTCTAATTCAGTAAGTACTGACATATAAATATTCTTATATTAGTTTGATAAACATTGGTATAGTCTACTGGGCTTCCCTAGTAGCTCAGACAGTAAAGTATCCGCCTGCAATGCAGGAGAACTGGGTTCAATCTCTGGGTTGGGAAGATCCCCTGGAGAAGGAGATGGCAACCCACTCCAGTATTCTGGCATGGAGAATTCTATGGACAGAGGAATCTAGTGGGCTACAGTCCATGGGGTCACAAATTGTCGGACACGACTGAGCGACATAGTCACACACACATAGTCACTAAGCAAAAGCTTGATGGCTCCTGCCTGAATAATTTTTAAGTATACAATTCAATGTTTTTCGGTATATGTAAAGGATTGCACAATAATGTATGCAAACTAGCTATAGAACATTTTTGTGTTCTAAAAGAAACCTCGCACTGTTAGCAGTCACTCCCTCTTCCCTCCAATATCCTCCTACCAACGTACTTTCTGTCTCTATAGATTTTCCTATTCTGTACATCTCATGCCAGTGGGATCACAAAACTCACACAGTATGTGGTGGTTTGTGTGTGGTTTTCTTTACTTAGCATACTTTTTAAGATTCATCTATTTTCTTACACCATATTAGTACTTTATTTTTTAAATTGCCAAATAGTATTCCATTGTATGACTATAGCACATGTTGTTTATCTGCTTATCAGTTGATGAACATATGGGTTGTTCCTACTTTTTGGCTATGATAAATTATGCTACAGTGAATATTTGTGCACAAGGTTTTATATGGACATTTGATTTCATTTTTCTTTGGTATTTACCTAGCAGTGGAATTTTGGATCATATGGTAACTCTATATTTAACCTTTAGAGCAACTGCTAACTTGTTTTCCATAGCAGCTGTACTATTTTACGTTCTTACCAACAATGTGTGAGGATCTCAATTTCCCTACATCCTGCCAATACTTGTTTTTGTGTGTCTTTGTGCTTATTGCCTTCCTTGTGAGTATGAAGTGGTGTCTCATAGTTTTGATTTGTATTTATCTACTGACCAATGATGTTGAGCATTTTTATATGTCTATTTGCCATTTGTATGTTTTCTTTGCAGAAAGTATATTCATTTCTAAGAAACTGTTACCTAACTCAAGGTCACAAAGATATATTCCAGTTTTCTTCTGAGTAGTTTTAGCTCTTAAATATATTGCTAAATTTTATTTGAAACACTCTATAAAAGACACTTTGTGGTATAGGCCTAAATTTTGAAATGAAGATCAAGACAAAGTTTTGGAAGATTTTTCCTGATTTAATAAAGGTCAGGAACATCACTGTTTAGTCTCACTGGTTTGGGATTTCCAGAGTGGATGGTATTGACACTTCAACTGTTCTGTGCCATAGATAGTAGTTCTAAAAGTGTTGGCCAAGAGTTGAGGATCCCTGAGTGCCTTACAGGTGGCCTGCAGGATCAGGACTTTTCACTAAAAGTATTCAGACATGATTTACCTTTTTAATTGTACTGACATTGTGCTGATTATGCAGAAGCAATGGTGGATGAAACCACTGTGAGTTAAGACGGATCAAGGAAGTGGCACCAAACTGTGCGAATAGTCAATAGTCATTGTGTCCCTACTGCCGCAGCCTTGCAGTGAAAGCTAAAACTGAGTATGTAAATAAATAAAATGCCAGTTTCACTTAAGAACATCCTTTGTGATGCAGTAAAATTATTGATTTTATTAGATCTTGACCTCTAATTGCATGTCTTTTTATCACTGTATGGGATGAGATGGAAAATCCACAGAAAGCACTCTGTTGTATATTAGGTCATCTGGAGTGCTCCAAGGTTTACTGATATAATTACTGTTAGTTCCTAATTATCTGGACAACTGAAGCAATTCAGCAAACCTGCAATTGCTGTGGCATTGGTGCCTAGACAAGACAGCACAGAGAAACAGTTGTTCATAATTTATCTTGATTGGAAAGCTAGGCAAATAAGAAGTCCTTAAAGTGCTCACAATAAATTAAAGATACTCTCAAGGCTTCAAAATAACCTTATTATTTATATAAACTTATAAATTTGATCAATTTAATTAGAATAAATGCTACAAAATGATAAAATGATAGGATTCTGGAGCAAATATAAATACATTTTAGTTTAATTTGAGCATAAATACCTGATTTCTTACTTAATAAGTATCCTCTGGAGTGCTGTGATTCATGGGGTTGCAAAGCGTCGGGCACGACTGAGTGACTGAACTGAACTGAAAAGGAGATTATCTGAATCTAAAACAGTTTTCTACAAAGCATGTAGAAATAGTAATAACTTTTTTTTTAATTTTTATTTTATTTTTAAACTTTACAAAATTGTATTAGTTTTGCCAAATATCGAAATGAATCCGCCACAGGTATACATGTGTTCCCCATCCTGAACCCTCCTCCCTCCTCCCTCCCCATACCATCCCTCTGGGTCGTCCCAGTGCACCAGCCCCAAGCATCAAACTTTTTAAAATGTAGTGTTAATAGCTTAGAACTTTGTATACATTTTTGGAATGTATTTCCGCAGTCACGTTAAATATGTTATTATTATATATGCTTTACAAATGAGGGAGCAGAAGAAATGAAGCCAGCCCTAACCTGGGTCTAAATTTGTCCTTATTGTTTGGGTAGAAACAGTGGCACCACCTTCATCCCTTCCTCTGTGACACAGCTGGCAGCGTCCGTGCATCACAACCATGATTTGGGGACTGTCAAAGCTTCATTCTGATTCTGGACAGGATTCAGTATTTGACAAAAGTCCAATCTAAAGGAGGTAAAATAGGTGCATTTCTTCTGCAGTTTTGAATCTTAGACAAGATTCTGGTTGTCAGAAGGACATGAAGTTTTTAACCAAAAATTAGTTGATTATATGACATGAACTCTAGAGAGAAATCCAGGCTAAAGACAGAGATTTGAGTCATTACCCTAAATGTGATAGTCACTCTAAGACATGGCATTGTATCAGAAATTCCAGAGAATGGTTGTGATCAATTTCATATTAACAAAACAACACAGGTAAGGAGTGCTTGCTCTATGTTAGGTAGGCGTAGGCCTTGTAGGTAAACTAGCTTCTCCTATAAAGAAGCTGGAAATGAGTGCAGGATTTAGACATATAAATAGATGGAAAAGTAAGAGGGGACTAAGGTGAAGGGCAATAATTTAGGAAACATCAACATTTGTATTTCATTGTTCCAGCTTTATTGAGATATAGTTAGCAAAGAACATTGTGAAAGTTTAAGGTATACAGTGTGTTCATTTGTTTATAATATTTAACAGTTTCTGAGGAGCTCATGAACAGGGTGGAGAACATCCTTTCTTAGAAGTGGATTGAAGTAGAAGAAGTCTCTTAAAAAGTGTTTTTTTAAGAAATAGAGTTGAATAAAGACACCTGGGAAACAATATAAAGCTAAGGAGGAGACTTGTTTCAAAGCAGTGGGAATGGCCATTGTATCTGATTACACCTAAAGGTCACATTATGGGAAATTCTGAAAAAAGTGGACTAAGGCGTGCAAAAGAAAAATACATGAGGAAGTGAGTGTTAGATTAAATGGAGTAGTGTTACTAACTTCCCTAGGTTTGAGGGTACAAAGACAGTGAGCATGGGCTCCACTTCAAAGAAGTATGGCTATGAAAAGAACAAGGATAAGGGGGAGCAAAATTCTATGAAAGGACGGTGTCAAAAAAGTGCATTTGTTGATTTAGATGAGACATGTCAGAAGCTAATGGTAAGAGCTAGTGGCAGAGGGGTGGTGGGTGATTTATCTGAATGACTGGCAATTCCTATTCTATTCAGGTAACAGACCTTGGATTCTTGTTATTTATCATGGCATTTCTGCCCTGGATAAACTCATTATTCTTAATTCTTTACCATTATGTCTTATGGAATTTTTGTTAAGTGGTACAGAGTTAATTATACAAGAATGAAAAATTCTAGCAGCTTATTATGATAATGCCTCAATTAACACAAAATCAGTTAACTTATTAACCCAATTTCTTTCTACATTTTCCCTGTTATAGAATGAGGAAGTATGTGGAGGTGGGTGATTAAAATTTAACTAAAAACCTACTTCAGGAGCAGATAGACAAACAGTGGGCATTTATTATGTGCTCCTCTCCCAAAATTATGATGATTTGTGCCAGAGTTGCTTCAAACATTCAATCTTGTCATCATGAATGTTGAAATCTGCGGATATAAAACTACACAAGTGAACAGATGTAAACAGTGTGACAATATGAATGATAAACACCAAAATGAATGATATAGATTAAATAGAGTAGGAATTTAGAAGACAGCTAACAATGAGTTGAGTATTCTGATAACTCCTTGGACAAGATGGAATTCAAGTAAATCCTTAGGTTGGGTAGATGTCAAGATAGAGAAAAGCATTTCAGCTGGAAGTAGTATTTATTCATGAATTCAGTTCAGTTCAGTCACTCATTCATGTCCAACTCTTTGCGACCCCATGAATCGCAGCACGCCAGGCCTCCCTGTCCATCACCAACTCCCGGAGTTCACTCAGACTCACGTCCATCAAGTCAGTGATGCCATCCAGCCATCTCATCCTCTGTCGTCCCCTTCTCCTCCTGCCCCCAATCCCTCCCACTGTCAGAGTCTTTTCCAATGAGTCAACTCTTCGCATGAGGTGGCCAAAGTACTTGAGTTTTAGCTTTAGCATCATTCTTTCCAAAGAACACCCAGGACTGATCTCCTTTAGAATAGACTGGTTGGATCTCCTTGCAGTCCAAGGGACTCTCAAGAGTCTTCTCCAACACCACAGTTCAAAAGCATCAGTTTTTCGACACTCAGCTTTCCTTATAGTCCAACTCTCACATCCATACATGACTACTGAAAAACCATAACTTTGAGTAGATGGCCTTTTGTGGGAAAAAATAATGTCTCTACTTTTAATATGCTGTCTAAGTTGATCATAGCTTTTCTTCCAGGGAGTAAACATCTTTTAATTTCATGGCTGCAATCACCATCTGCAGTGATTTTTGACCACCGCCCCCCCCCCCCCACCAAAAAAAAAACAAAGTCTTTCACTGTTTCCATTATTTCCCCATCTATTTGCCATCAAGTGATGGGGCAGGATGCCATGATCTTACTTTTCTGAATGTTGAGTTTTAAGCCAACTTTTTCACTCTCCTCTTTCACTTTCATCAAGAGGCTCTTCAGTTCTTCTTCACTTTGTGCCATAAGGGTGGTGTCATCTGCAAATCTCTGATTATTGATACTTCACCCAGAAATCTTGATTCCAGCTTGCATTTCATCCATCCTGGCATTTCACATGATATACTCTGCACATAAGTTAAATAAGCAGAGTGACACTATACAGCCTTGACGTACTCCTTTCCTGATTTGGAACCAGTCTGTTGTTCCATGTCCGGTTCTAACTGTTTCTTCCTGACTGGCATACAGATATCTCAGAAGGCAGGTCGGTGGTCTGTTATTTCCATCTCTTTAAGAATTTTCCATACTGTGTTGTTATCCACACGGTCAAAGACTTTGGAGTAGTCATTAGAGCAAAAGTCCATGTTTTTCTGGAACTCTCATGCTTTTTTGATGATCCAATAGATCTTGGCAATTTAATCTCTCATTCCTCTGCCTTTTCTAAATCCAGCTTGAACATCTGGAAGTTCAAGGTTCACATGCTGAGGAAACCTGGCTTGGAGAATTTTTAGCATTACTTTGCTAGCGTGTGAGATGAGTTCAATTGTGCAGTAGTTTGAACATTCTTTGGCATTGCATTTCTTTGGGATTGACATGAAAACTGACCTTTTCCAGTCCGGTGGCCACTGCTGAGTTTTCCAAATTTTCTGACATATTGAGTGTAGCACTTTCACAGCATCATCTTTTAGGATTCGAAATAACTGAAATTCCATCACTTCCACTATTTTTGTTTGTAAGTGATGCTTCCTAAGGCCCACTTGACCACATTCCAGTATGTCTGGCTTTAGGTGAGTAATCACACCATCATGGTTATCTGAGTCAAGACGATTTTTTTTTTGGGGGGGGCATGGATCTTCTTTGTATTCTTTCCACCTGTTGTTATCATCTTCTGCTTCTGTTACATCCATACCATTTCTGTTATTAATTGTGCCCATCTTTGCATGTAATGTTCCCTTGGTATCTTTAATTTTCTTGAAGAGATCTCTAGTCTTTCCCATTCTATTGTTTTCCTCTATTTTTTTGCACTAATCACTGAGGAAGGCTGTCTTATCTCTCCTCGCTGTTCTTTGGAACTCTGCATTCAGATGGGTATATCTTTCCTTTTCTCCTTTGCCTTTAGCTTCTCTTCTTTTCTCAGCTATTTGTAAGGCCTCCTCAGACAACATTTTTGCATTTCTTTTTCTTGGGGATAGTCTTGATCACTGCCTCCTGTCCAATATCACGAATTTCTGTCTGTAGTTCTTCAGGCACTCTGTGTATCAGATTTAATCCCTTGAATCTATTTGTACTTCCAGTTTATAATCATAAGGGATTTGATTTAAGTCATACATGAATGGTCTAGTGTTTTTCCCTACTTTCTTTATTTTCAGTCTGAATTTGGCAATAAGGAGTTCATGATATGAGCCACAGTCAGCTCCTGGTCTTGCTTTTGCTCACTGTGTAGAGCTTCTTCATATTTGGATGCAAATAATATAATCAATCTGATTTTGGTATTGACCATGTGGTGATGTCTATGTGTAGAGTCTTCTCTTGTGTTGTTGGATGAAGATGTTTGCTATGACCAGTGTGTTCTCTTGGTGAATCTCTGTTAGCCTTTGACCTGTTTCGTTTTGTATTCCTAGGTCAAATTCACCTGTTACTCCAGGTATCTCTTGACTTCCTACTTTTGCATTCCAGTCACCTATAATGAAAAGGACATCTTTTTTGGGTGTTAGTTCTAGAAGGTCTTGTAGGTCTTCATAGAATTGTTCAACTTCAGCTTCTTCAGCATTATTGGTCTGGGCATAGACTTGGATTACTGTGATATTGAATGATTTGTCTTGGAAATGAATAGAGATCATTTTGTTGTTTTTGAGATTTCATCCGAGTACTGCATTTCAGACTCTTTTGTTTACTATGATGGCTACTCCATTTCTTCTAAGGGATTTTTGCCCACAGTAGTAGATATAATGGTCATCTTTGTTAAATCCATCCATTCCAGTCCATTTTAGTTCACTGATTCCTAAAATGTTGATGTTCACTCTTGCCATCTATTGTTTGACCACTTGAAGAACTGTACAAAAAAGATCTTCATGACGAAGATAATCATGACAGTGTGATCACTCACCTAGAGCCAAACATCCTGGAATGTGCAGTTAAGTGGGACTTAGAAAGCATCACTATGAACAAAACTAGAGGAGGTGATGAAATTCCAGTTGAGCTATTCCAAATCCTGAAAGATGATGCTGTGAAAGTGCTGCACTCAGTATGCCAGCTAATTTGGAAAACTCAGCAGTGGCCACAGGACTGGAAATGGTCAGTTTTCATTCCAATCCCAAAGAAAGGCAATGCCAAAGAATGCTCAAACTACCACACAATTGCACCCATCTCACACGCTAGTAAAGTAATGCTCAAAATTCTCCAAGCCAGGCTTCAGCAGTATGTGAACCATGAATTTCCAGATGTTCAAGCTGGTTTTAGAAAAGGCAGTGGAACCAGAGATCAAATTGCCAACATCTGCTGGATCATGGAAAAAGCAAGAGAGTTTCAGAAAAACACCTATTTCTGCTTTATTGACTATGCCAAAGCCTTTTATTGTGGATCACAATAAACTGTGGAAAATCCTGAAAGAGATGGGAATACCAGATTACCTGACCTGCATCTTGAGAAACCCATATGCATGTCAGGAAGCAACAGTTAGAACTGGTTGTGGAACAACAGATTGGTTCTAAATAGGAAAAGGAGTCTGTCAAGGCTGTATATTGTCACCCTGCTTATTTAACTTCTATGCAGAGTACATCATAAGAAACACTGGGCTGGAAGAAACACAAGCTGGAATCAAGATTGCCGGGAGAAATATCAATAACCTCAGATATGCAGATGACACCACCCTTATGGCAGAATGTGAAGAGGAACTAAAAAGCCTCTTGATGAAAGTGAAAGAGGAGAGTGGAAAAGTTGGCTTAAAGCTCAACATTCAGAAAACGAAGATCATGGCATCTGGTCCCATCACTTCATGGGAAATAGATGGGGAAACAATTGAAACAGTGTCAGACTTTATTTTGGGGGGCTCCAAAATCACTGCAGATGGTGATTGCAGCCATGAAATTAAAAGACGCTAACTCCTTGGAAGGAAGGCTATGACCAACCTAGATAACATATTGAAAAGCAGAGACATTACTTTGCTAACAAAGGTCCATCTAGTCAAGGCTGTGGTTTTTCCATTGGTCATGTATGGATGTGAGAGTTGGACTGTGAAGAAGGCTGAGCGCCGAAGAATTGATGCTTTTAAACTGTGGGGTTGGAGAAGACTCTTGAGAGTCCCTTGGACTGCAAGGAGATCCAACCAGTCCATTCTGAAGGAGATCAGTCCTGGGTGTTCTTTGGAAGGAATGATGCTAAAGCTGAAACTCCAGTACTTTGGCCACCTCTTACGAAGAGTTGACTCATTGGAAAAGACTCTGATGCTGGGAGGGATTGGGGCAGGAGGAGAAGGGGACAACAGAGGATGAGATGTCTGGATGGCATCACCGACTCAATGGATATGAGTTTGAGTGAACTCTGTGAGTTAGTGATGGACAGGGAGGCCTGGCGTGCTGCAGTTGATGGAGCCCCAAAGAGTCAGACACGACTGAGCGACTGAACTGAATTTGCCTTGATTCATGTATCTAACATGCCAGATTCCTATGCAATATTGTTCTTTACAGCATCAGACTTTACTTCCATCACCAGTCACATCCACAACTGGGTGTTGTTTTTGCTTTGGTCCATCTCTTCAGACTTTCACTTTTCAGTTTCATGCATTGGAGAAGGAAATGGCAACCCACTCCAGTGTTCTTGCCTGGAGAATCCCAGGGACAGCAGAGCCTGGTGGGCTGCTGTTTGTGGGGTCGCACAGAGTCAGACATGACTGAAGCGACTTAGCAGCAGCAGCAGCAGCTTCATTCTTTCTGGAGTTATTTCTCCACTGATCTCCAGTAGCATATTGGGCACCTACCACCCTGGGGCATTCATCTCTCAGTGTCCTATATTTTTACCTTTTCATACAGTTCATGGGGTCCTCAAGGCAAGAATACTGAAGTGGTTTGCCATTCCCTTTTCCAGTGGACCACATTTTGTCAGAACTCTCCACCATGACCCATCCATCTTGGGCGGCCCTACAGGGCATGGCTCAGTTTCACTGAGTTAGACAAGGTTGTGGTCCAGGTGATCAGTTTGGTTAGTTTTCTGTGATAGTGGTTTTCATTCTGTTGGCCCTCTGATGGATAAGGTTAAGAAGCATATGGAAGCTTCCTGGTGGGAGAGACTGACTGAGGGGGAAACTGGGTCTTGTTCTGATGGGTGTGCCATGCTCAGTAAATCTTTAATCCAATTGTCTGTTGATGGGCGGGGCTGTGTTCCCTCCCTGTTGTTTCACCTGAGGCCCTTACCTTTGTTTATTTTCTATTCTCTTTGCCATCTGAATTCTCTTTCCTGGTTGAAGAATTCCTTCCATATGAGTAGTGGCTCAGAGGTTAAAGCGTCTGCCCATAATGTGGGAGACCTGGGTTCAATCCCTGGGTTGGGAAGATCCTCTGGAGAAGGAAGTGGCAACCCACTCCAGTATTCTTTCCTGGAGAATCCCATGGATGGAGGAGTCTGGTGGGCTACAGTCCATGGGGTCACAGAGTCAGACACGACTGAGCGAGCGATTTAACTTTTATTTATTTTTAAGGAAGCTAACTCACTTCTTACTCTATAACTTGGAAAGTCTCACTACTTGCTCCTCATCCTTACACCAAAAGATAGCGCATAGACATAGGTTTGGTCCGCCAGAAGGCTTGTTTGAAACGTGGAATCAGAAACAGGGTGTCTTCCATAATGAGGTATCCATTCTGGAACTGGAAGCAGCTATATCCATTTGCTGTGGCATGAATGGCAGCGTACCCAGTGTTGACATCAGCAGTGCTGGTGACAGGAGTGGCAAGCTGTGACATCAGAGGTGGATCAGTGTCCTCACCAAAACAGTTTGGTGGCACAATTTTGAGCTGGTTTGTGCTGTCTGGCCTCTCTTCTTTATTTCCATTTTTTGAGCCAGGTTCTTATTAGCTCAACTATTACGTGAGCAACCCAATTATTCTTCTAACAAATGCCTTTTCTGCTTTAACTAGTTAGAGTAGTTTTGTGATGCCTAAAATTATTACAAGTGGAAGAGTTTAGGGTAAAATTATGAGAGCTTTTAATGTCAGCCTAAGGAATTTAAGCATTATAGGAAATTACCAGTGTTAAATGGTTTTGAGCAGTAGGATGGCATTACCTACTAAGCGATGCTTTATGAAGATTAATGTCAGTGTTATGTAGGTTGAATAATTTGAGATAGAGACACTATAGCTGGAAAGGTAATATAGAAGATGTGGGTCATATTAGCAAGGGATCTAGTTTTCAGGGGAAGAAGTTAAACTGGTTGAATTTGAGTAATTTGACCAGTGAATGTATAATCAGATAATAACATTATGGGATTCAGCATAGATCAGAAAAGTGAGTCCAAACTTTAATAATAATAATGTGTGTTACTGTTCTAAGCAAAGTGATTATTGCTCTGATAAAGAATTATAGAGCATTGGGCCTCTATATCAGAGAAGGCAATGGCACCCCACTCCAGTACTCTTGCCTGGAAAATCCCATGGATAGAGGAGCCTGGTAGGCTGCAGTCCATGGGGTCACTAAGAGTCGGACACGACTAAGCGACTTCACTTTGACTTTTCACTTTCATGCATTGGAGAAGGAAATGGCAAGGCACTCCAGTGTTCTTGCCTGGAGAATCCCAGGGATGGGGGAGCCTGGTGGTTTGCCATCTATGGGGTTGCACAGAGTCGGACACGACTGAAGCGACTTAGCAGCAGCAACAACAGGGCCTCTCTATATAAACTACGTAAACTACTCTGACAGACCTGAGAGCTAACACATGGATCACACACAGGGGCAGTGGTTCAATCTGACAGTGGTTCTCTCTTTTCAGTTTTGCCTCACTTGCAATATATATTTGAATCAGGGGGCAGAAGACATGTGCCCATCAAGAAAGAACCAAAAATGATTAAATAAGCCCTTTCTCCTGCAGTCCCCTACTCCACTCAAATGCATTTACCTAGGAGTCTTCTTTTGTAGAAAGTAAAAAAAAAAAAAAAAAAAGAACAGAAACAAATACTGGCTACCCTTATGTTATAGGCTGATAGAAAATGAATTCATAAAAATAGAACAAGAAGAATCATCCAGGAAGCATCAGGATTGCCAGAACTCTTGGCAGCTGAATTCCACCTTCCTATTTTAATATCTAGAAACCTACTCAGAAAGTGAGGCAGGATTTTATAAATAGTATAAAATATCAGGCTTAAAGTGATTCCTTTATTTTGCACCTAAAATCCCAGAGATAGTAGAGGACAGAGGAGCCTGGCATGCTGTAATCAATGGGGTACACAGAGCTGGACACAACTTAGTGACTGAACAACAAAAAATCCTCACACTGGTTAATAAGAACTTTAACTCCCTTCAGTTAGGATATTCAAGGATGATATTGCATATAAAGGACACTCTTCCCTAGCACTCTGGTTAAACAAAAAATTTCAAAAGCAACTTTCTGGATCTTCCAGAATAAAGGGCAAGTGATAGCATTAAAAGGCTTCAAGTTGTATTCCCCTATATATTACTGTAATGTAGTGAATTGAAAACTAGATAAATTCCATGTCGTTGATGCAAAACACAGAGTTGTGGGGCAAAGCACCATAGCATTTAGTCAAGAGTCTTGTTTTGCCACCAGTTGTTTGCTTTGAAGATTTTCTTGCCTTTTCTCCACCTCAGTTTTCTTCTCTCATACGGGACAAGATCATTGAGGGCCTTTGAGGAAAAGATTGAGAAATTGAAAGAAAATAATATTGGCTATGAGAGGGAATGAACAGATGATGCTGCAGGATGAAATTGCAGCCTTCAGAGCAGAAGTTGAGAACAGTTGCTACTTTGTTTAAAGGTCATCGCTCACATTTCAATAGGAATGGGTGGTGATGTCACATTTTGAACCTGTTGTCTTTGTCTAGGGTAGGCCCTACCCTTTTCTACCAGTTATCTGTTTACCTTTTAACATAATTAGGCAGACCAGATTGGTATTTAGTCTTGTTCTGACAACAGCAAATTAGGCTTAACTCTTTAATTACAATGAGAAGGAAATCACCTTTCTGATATCCTTCAATTAGCTCAAGCAGCTGTTAAGTTATAATTAAAATTTCACATGGATCATTTGAGTTCTTGGAATGTTTCCATTTAATAACAAAACATTTGCATATATGCATTCAGTTTTCAACAACCTTTTCAAATCTGTCAATGGTAAACCAAGAACATTGATACAGTATTAAACAAAATCTTTGTCATCTTGTTAGCAGACAGCTGGGTCCTACAAAATGAAAAATGGAGATAGAGGAAGGTGATCAAAAAATATTAGTTCCTCCAAATTTTCTGGAGCTTGTTCATGGAATTAAATTTTTGTCTAATTTATAGTTCTCCAAGAGGGGAGAAAAACACTAACCAGGAGTGAGTGGTTATTTGGTGTTTAACAAATGGATGCCTGCATTATATGCATCCCATTATTCAGGGCAACAACAGTCATCCACCATGTCTTTACAACTGGATTCTTGTCTCCATGGACTTTTAAAAATATAAATGTGAGGGGGGAAATTACATGTAAAAACTCAAATATTTCTTTTATTTCTATATTATCCTGAGAATTGAGTTCACTAAAATAATTACTCTCTTTGAGTTGCTCTGGCCATCTCTGATACAGCTATGGATTTAACTATTAATATGTATATAAAAACAAGGTGAAAGAATAAACGTGTTAAACATGCTTAGAATTTATATTTTGTATTTTGAAACACTAAATGCTGATTAAATTAAACAGAATCCAACTGAAGCATCACAGGAATATTTTTAAAATTATGTGTAAAAACTTGAGTTTATGGAAACTGAATGGCAGAAAACTGATTACAAGAGGACATAAATCTTTTCTGTTTCTTAAGATATAATTTGTATTTTCTATTCTTTAACATTAGTGGGAAGAATTGATTTTCTAAAAATCTGTTGGCTAATAACAGTGTTGGGTGGTTAAGCTTTTAGAATCTATATCCAAGTCCCCAAAACTATTTTTAACAAGCCAGGATTCTATTCATGCTTACTCATTGATAGTCTGTATCGACAAGTAGAATTCTATATTGGCTAAGAACCTAATGATGTCCTCCCAACCCTCAATCTGTAATGTATACTATTGAATTTAAACCACCAAGATAATTGTGTCCCTGGGAATTAAAGAATGCATGTAGAGAAAGAAAAGAGATGAAAGAGCAATGTCTACTATCACAATTGTACCAATGTGCACACTTTGGGTCCACCAGCTGTTATCTGCACATTTTCCATCTGCCTTTACTAATTTTATTATGACCTTTTAGAACTGACTTCATCTGGTAGAGAGTTGGCTCTGACACATTCATTTAGTCAGTTTTATCTTTGAACAACTAAAGAGAGGAATGAGTAGCAAGTAGGAGTCTATGCAGGAAAATGTTCCAAACTAATATCCCATTATTCTTTTGTTAGGAAATAATGTTGTTGAGTGAATTTAAGATTCAGCTCAAATACTTACTAATTGGCAAATCCACAGATTACCTTAGGGAATTGGTGTTAGAGATAAACTCTTAAGCAGTTCAGGATTGTTTGGAAAATGTTTGTTTAAAGAGTTTTTTTACATTTTATGCAGATGAAAATCAGAATCCTAGAGGGTAATTCCCTTTATTCTGACTTCAAATCTAGAAAGATTTACATTAACTTTTCTTTCATTACCTTTTCCCTCATACACACACACACACACACACATTCAACACCTTATTAAGAACAAGGTGTTTAGAACTCTTACTGTGTGCTCTGGTTCACTTACTGTGAACAAATCATTTTATTTATCCCAACAACCCAACAAGCTAGCTTATATTATTGTACATATCATCCATAAGAGAAAACTGAACCCATAAAAGGCTGAATCTCTGAGTTTAAATCTACATGAGTCTTAAATCTAAAGCCCATTCTTTGTTCTCTTTACCAAGATGGAGTTATATTCATTAATCATTAATTTTACTAGTTAGGTCTACTTGATCTCTAACTTTTCTGGAGTCTAGGAATACAAAGGTGAGTGAAATGGACATGAACCTCAAGGTTTGAAAGTATGTGAATAGTGTTCTCCTTGTAAATTGATCATACTGTCAATGAGCAATTTCTGCACATTCATAGGCTTTAGTCCTCAACACATGGTATTCAGTGATGCTGCAGAGGCCACCAACAATGCTGGGAATCTTCTGAATTCTGTAAGACAGTATGTAGAATCCAGTCTTTGGTGGCTGTGTTAGCCTTAGCTGATTGTTTAGGTGTTGGAGAAGACTCGAGAGTCCCTTGGACTGCAAGGAGATCCAAGTCCATCCTAAAAGAAATCAGTCCTGGGTGTTCATTGGAAGGGCTGATGTTGAAGCTGAAACTCCAATATTTTGGCCACCTGATGTGAAGAGCTGACTCAGTTGAAAAGACCCAGATGTTGGGAAAGAGTGAAGGCAGGAGGAGAAGGGGACGACAGAGGATGAGATGGTTAGATGGCATCACTGACTCAGCGGACACGAGTTTGGGTAAACTCCGGGAGTTGGTGATGGACAGGGAAGCCTGGCATGCTGTGGTTCATGGGGTCGCAAAGAATTGGACATGACTGAGCAACTAAACTGAACTGAACAGCCGTACAACCATAGAATGCTGCAGGACCCAGCCATTAGACATGGGGTCAGTTTCTGAGTTGCTCTTGGAATTTCCCTCAGTTTTCTAACAGTCTGCATTCCACTGTGAGTGAGTGAGTGAAGTCGCTCAGTCATGTCTGACTCTCTGGGACCCCATGGACTGTAGCCTGCCGGGCTTCTCTGTCCATGGGATTCTCCAGGCAAGAATATTGGAGTGAGTAGCCATTCCCTTCTCCAGGGGATCTTCCCGACCCAGAGATTGAACCCGGGTCTCCCGCATTGGAGGCAGACGCTTTAATCGCTGAGCCACCTATTCCACTGAGCCACCCTCTAAGGGGAGAATACCCTCTCTAGTTTCTCCTTAGTTACAGGTTACATGAAAGCCAAAAGGAAGTTTTTGGTGTCTTTTGTTTCCACCAAGATAAAGGATAATACCCTTACCCTGACTCATGCCTGGGGACAATCAGAAGGAGGGGAAGATGTTAAACACTAGGGATCTAAGTCTGAAAAAATTTTATTCTGGGCAATGTGAATTTACAGATTTGTCATAATGCCTTAGAGGAGCTTGCTCCATTAGTAGGATTTGATGTTGAAAATGTGAAGAGTGTAGAGTATAGCACAAACAGGAACAAAGCAAAGCCTCTGAATTGTAGCCATTTGCACACCATTTATATACTAGCTATTTGTTTATCAGCAGCCACTTCCATCTACTTACATATGCTAAATAGAAGAATTATATACAGAATTTCTGGAACTCATATACAGTTGCTCAGCATAGGAAGAGAGTCTTCTGATTAAATACTATATTCCAGGGTGTAATCAATATTTTTCCTAATTATTATTCTTATTGACCACCATCATTATTATTACTCTATCTTTTATTTAGGTTTTACAATGTGCCAGGTGTTATCCCAGGCAGTCCCCATACGCTCCATCCTCATACACACTCAATCTTCTCCATTGTGCAGATGAGAAAACTAAAGCTGGGAGAGGGTGACTGACTTGCTCAGTGGCCCCTCCTCCCCACAGTGTGTGGCAGAGACTGGCAGAATACAGTCTGTTGATATCACAGATGCTTCTTACCTTGAACTAATGTTCCTCACAGAAAGGCTGTTCTGCCCTGGCTGCTGTAGGTCACCCACATGTGGAAACTGCATGTTCTTATTTATGGACTCTCTGAAGTTTTTCTTTGTTAAGTTTTATTTCTGTTACATGTTTCTTATGTTTTTCTTTGACTCTAAAGCACAGATCCATAGATTAGCATATTTTGTGTAGATATTTTTATCTTCTAGTTTTATAGTAATTTAAGGATTGTGAGCACATGTCAAAGTGAGGTTATAATTTTTTCTTTTACAAATAGTCACTCACTAGAGATTTTTTTCCCCTGGGTTTCATTACTTAAGTATTTCTCAAATAACTATGCCTTTAATTATTGAATTTAATAATGGAGGCTCTGTGATTGATTTTTCTAAAAAAGTTTAGAGAATTGAACTAAATGATGGTCGCAGTTATATTACCTAAGACCTCTCTGTCCCTCTCTAATCATTATTTATATTTTATTGATAACTAGGTGACTTAGCAAGTCTGTTGATATCTCTGAGCCTTACATTTCTTCTATAGAATAATGTTTCTGATACTTTCTTCAAAGGCATTTTCAATCACCAAGTCTCTGCTACTGCTAAGTCACTTCAGTCGTGTCCGACTCTGTGCGACCCCATAGACGGCAGCCCACCAGGCTCCCCCGTCCCTGGGATTCTCCAGGCAAGAACACTGGAGTGGGTTGCCATTTCCTTCTCCAATGCATGAAAGTGAAAAGTGAAAGTGAAGTCGCTCAGTCGTGTCTGACTCTTAGCGACCCCATGGACTGCAGCCTACCAGGCTCCTCCATCCATGGAATTTTCCAGGCAAGAGTACTGGAGTGGGGTGCCATTGCCTTCTCCCACCAAGTCTCTAGTATTCTTTTAAGCCTTTGAAGGAAGGACCTGGTTAATTGTTTTATGGTGGAGAAGAGTTTGGAAATGAAATTGGAAGACTAGAAATCTATTAAATATATACTTTAGGTTAGAAGTAGGACACTTCCATATTCAAATTAATACATTTATATAAAAAATAAATACCCACCCATTCCTAATATTAATAAGCTTTTAGTTCTCTCTTCAAAAAGGCAATCAGTTATAGGCAACTCTCACTTGCAGTTAATAAACCAAAGCTCTATCAGGCTAGAATCTATTGCAACTTAAGACCAGCAGTTGAAATACAATAGATAAGTAGATTGCTGTGTGTTACAGGTTTCTCCAAGACGTTTAGTGTGACAATTAAAAAATAATAATAATTTCTAAGAAGCAGTGGTGGATTTTGCTAAAGGGATAATTGATAAAGATTTCCACGAAGAATAATCAACACATGCCTGCATACTGGTACTTTCTAGGTCAGCTGCCTTTTGGTATTCATTGTAAGGATCATTCAATATGACAATTATAGTATTTGGTTATTACTTAATATGATATATGTCTTTTTTCTATTGATATTAACTCAATGGACATAAAAACTATGTCTTATGCTTCTTCGCATTCCCCTACAATACGTTGCATAGAGCTAAACATATCATAACATTATAATAAATATTTACAGGATTGAGTAAATTTATATTAGAAATGTTATTGATGTATTTTGCTTAAAGCAAGAAATGTCTCTAAATAATAGTTATTCTAATGTTGCTATATATTCCATATTCCAGTTTCTAAATCATACATTGAAAATACTTTTTAGACAATGTTTAGCTATAAGCCTCCATTTTTCTTGGTGCATTAGTTATCATGTGAGGAACCTTATAGTGGAAACTTATTATGCAGAAATCGAGCCCTAGTATCTGAGATACAATTCCAGCATACTGGGAGTAAGTTGTAGGCATCTTTACTTTTAAAAACACCACAAGCGATACTAAGGTACAGCCAAATTGAAAAAAACTGAAAACTAATGTAGGGTGACCACAAAGAATTCTATAGAGACTGTCCTGAGGCCTCACATAGTTATTCGGTTAAAAAAAAATTAATAATTGACTTACTTTTTATGTATTTTTAGTAAACTGAATAGAGTAAAAGCATAATTGTCCCATTAGTAGACTACCTGAAATAGGCTTGACTAAAAATTACCTTTATGCATATCCTAGACCATCAAAGATAGGGAGTGTACAAACATCAACATCTGAAATGTTTCATGTCCATTGATGATTATTTTCCCTGTGTTACACAAGGTTTTCTACTTAACTTCAGGGTCAGAAAAGCAAAGCAACAAAATAGAAAACCTGTGGATTATTTCAAATAATTATTTATTTATGTACATAAGTATATATATAACATATATCTACACATATGTAGATATATAATACATACAAGTGCATATATTTATATGTTAAGGACTTTTAAGCATCTCATACAGGTTTTTCTTTGACTCTAAAGTATATTTTGGCTGAGTCCCTTTGCTGTCCACCTGAAATTATCACAACACTACTAATCAGCTACACTCCAATATAAAATAAAAAATAATAATAAAGTATAAGGTATTTTGTCTGATGTGGATTCTTCTCTCTTTCAGTTGCATGAAAAATTTGCATGCTAGTTTACAGATTTACATACCACTGTATGGTTTGTTAATTTTGTCTTTTAAGAATCCAAGAAGGAAGAAAGTACATAACAAAAGTGTATAAATAATGAACAAATTATATAAGTCACTTTCAGTAACCTCATTCTGAAATTTAGATGTTATTCCATTTAATTTTAATAGAAAGTCATTGGACATGCTAATAAAATATATTGGCAAGGCTCCTTTCTAATAGAACAAAACAGTAAAATTTCTGCACGAACTTCACTTTTCATTTTTACTCAAAACATGCAGAAAAGGCAACTTGTCTGAATTGGTATTGAGCTTGCTTGTTATGAGTTATGGATGTTTTAGCAATAAAATTTGGCTTTCTGGAACAAATGGGTGTTCAAACCTGATTTTATTAGTGTAGTTGAACATTGTGGAACTAAAACAGGGAAATTTCTGCATATTGCTACAATTTGAGGCCATATGGATCATAAACTTTTCTATTTATATTTCACTGATGGACATAAATGGCATTATCTCATCAGGAAAAGAAGGGAGGCAAGGAATACACAACTTTGGTTTAGAAACTGTACATCTTGTTACTGAATGTCAGATAAAGGTGAAGCTTTTAAATAGGAGGCCCCTTGATTTAGTACCTTTAATGTGCAGAGGAAGGGATGTGCAGGGAGCATCATTAGCGTGACAGGGTGAAGGGGGCAACACGTATCTTCTGCTGCTCTGGGAAAGAGGATGGATCTGGTACAGCTCTGATGTCAGAACCTCCATCACCTTTCTCACAGATGATGTAGATTTTAATTGTACTCCAGGCTGACTCGCATCGCACCAGCTCCTACGTGACATTGAAATAGATGAAGCCATTTGTTGGCATTATCAGAGCCAGCTGTGTGCTTGGCTGCAGCTACAGTAGGCATTTTATCTCATGCATAATCCTCTCATTGAGAGGGGATCACAAGCATCCGAACCATATGGCAAATAATTTTATTATGATCAAAAAAGGACTCTTGAAGCTAGTTAAACAGAAGAGTCCTTGAAATTCAATCAGAAGAAGTTTTATTTTCATGTCACACCATCATCCTAAATGAATTGTTAGTACTGCTACAATAAATAGAACCAAGACTCTCTGCAATGCCTGCAAAGTGAGAATAAACTTAAAATTACTTCACCTGCAAGTTTTTAGTCTTCTCAATTTTGAAGAATTTATTTGGATTTAGAGGAGAGAGTTTGGATTTCTAAGACTGAAGGCAGCTCCTGATTTAAAATAATTATGATGATAATACCTCTTCAAACATGAGAACCTCAAACCAAATGAGACAAACTTGAGTTTATACCCGTCATGAATTTATATCCTCAAACTTGAGTTTATATCCTAACAGCTATATAACATAAAGGCTAATCATTTTTTCTTTAGGGCAAGTAAAGTTTTGAAAGAAAGAAAGAAAATCTGTTATTTCACAGGTCACCTAATGATCCCATAAGTTTAGCATACATCTTCAAAGGAAAGAAGCAAACTTGTCTTTTCCACATGGTGTGATTTCCTGCACATTGTCAAGGAAATGCATGGGTCTCCATAGCAAAGGCATGTAATCCGCTGCCCTTCTGTCCAAGGAAGTGATGGGAAGCAGCTGTTACAGGACAAGCCAGTTCTGCTTAAGGGGAATTGTGTGAGGCTGTGGCAAGCAGGTTAGTTGTTCCATCAGACTAGAATTGCTTCCAGCTATCATATTCCTACATTAATTGTGACTTTTATTAATCACAAAGGGTGTTTCAAAACTCTAGTTCAAATGTTACAAGGCCATAAAACAGCAACTTGCCTAATCTTACCTTGTATGTGGTGTGTGTGTTTTGTTCTTTTATTATGATTTTTCTTTCCAGAGGAAAGTGTATAAGATTTGGGCCTCAGGGCACCAGTTAGTGATGTAAAGGCATTATCAGCAACTTCCACATCACAGTTTGAGAATATAAAGTATCGCAAGCTCCAGATGGCAGCAACTGCCTTATCTGGAGACTAGTTTTTTATTTGGTATTTTATTGACAAATAATAAAGCTAGTAATTGGACTGGGAGAGGAATAGACCCACCTAATTTACAGGAACCTTAATTTTCTACTACTGAATGCCTGAAGTAGCTTTTTATTCTTATCACCCCCTCATGAGTAAATCAGAGTACCTGGCTGAACTCTTCAAATGATTTAAAATGTGTATTTTTCTTTCCATTGTTTAAGAGCATGTTTGAAAAAAATATAGTTATATTGTGAATTATGACAGTGATTCCTTAAAATGAGAAAAAACAAAAGCAGCAACATGTGATCCTGATGGTAAAGCCGGGATATATTTGTTTGGGAAGCTTTCCTAAGTCCTTATTCCCAACTAAGGGATGTGTACCAAGCTGGTAGAAAAGCCGGCAGAACAGCAAAACTAGCTTCTAGTACTGCCAGAGGCAGGTATTCCACCCCAAGAAATGGGCAAGAGGCACATCTCATTCTTCCAACTTCTTCATCAAACTTGGCAATTTAACAAAAAGAAAAAGAGGGAAAAAGAAAAAAAATTATTACATTGGGCCCTTAATCTGCTTGCTTATTATTAAAGCAGACATTGTATAATCTCATTCTTGCACTGTTTAAGGTCTCCCCAATCCCTGTCATGGTACAAGGAAGATAATAGAGATTTGGTTGTGCTATGGCAAAGAAAAGGCATTTGGGGCCTTGTGGTTTCACCTAAGTGTGAACTTTGTTAGTTTGGAACATCCAATATATTGTCTGGCTAAATGAAACGTCTGATTTTATATGGGAAAATCCTGGTTATTTTTAAATGTTTTGTTTTTTTCCTCTCAGAAGCAATTTACACAGCGTTCCAAAAGTTTTTGCTAAGTATGTAGTATTTCATGCTACTCACTTCACAGGGATTTCACTGGCAATGAAGGTTGTAGATAAATAATGGATGAAGAGGGGTGACAGGGCCTGAGCACTGGGGACTTGACAGATTATCCTGTGATGTATTACAATTAGATATGCATCAGTGTCACTTCATTTATTCTACTAGGAAGAGTGCATAACTCTTTGAAGGTAGATTTATGAAGAGCTTTAGTCATGTCTTTTCAAAATTTAGAATTGACTTTTGAGCATCTCTAACAGCTTTCTAAATCACCTACCCTTTATTTTTTTAAGTTGGAATTTTTAAAAATCTTTACGCACTAGTTCAAATTTTTGATTGTATATTTTATTTGCGCTCAAGGCAGTTGCTATTGACAGATCATGTTGTCACCAGCTGGTCAACAGACCGAATGGGCCTTTGGAAAGAGAGAACGTGGGATTGTTGTGGAATTATAGGTGCTAAATCGATGGCAAATAGTAGACATGGTAATAAAGAGCAGTTTTTTCCATTAGAAAGATAATGCACACGCTTTCCAAGTAGGCATTGGCTTTTTCTTTTTGCAAACGAGATGCCATTGGGGAGAAAAATATAAATCCTGGCTGTTAAGAAGCACTTTTAAATGGTACCCTTTATACAAATGAAGTTTTCCTAGCCCTCTAGGGTGAATTACATAAGTTAGCAATGACAAAAAAGCCTAGGCCCTAAAATTGTGAGGGCAGTTGAAGCCAATCAGAATTTTTAATGTATTACATTTTGTTTCTTTTTCACATGTTTTTTGTTTGAAAAAGATCTGTGGCAGATGATTCCATTCTCTTAGAACTCAGTGATACAAGAAATAACAAAAGATATTGGGATTAACTAAGAGAAAATTTGCTATTTTTAATTGTGAGGGAGGCCCATACTGATTTATTTTTGTGGACCCTATGTTTCTAGCAAACTGTTTTTCTAGTTTCTCCTAGATCATGTTAAATCAGGTCATTGAGAACTTAAGTATGTAATAAGCACACATCATTTCTGCTACTGTAGTGTATTTCTTAATAGCATTTAAATAGGTGTTTTAAAAATAATCTATGATTGCAAAAACTCCCAACCTCTGTGGCCAGAGTGAACCTCATTTTTGAGAAATTTAATTCTGAGATTCATAACTTGATGAAGCCTTCTTGAATAACCTCTCATTAGAAAATAAATTATGTTGATTCCCCCTGAATGTTTATTTTTTGGCAAAGGAAAGTGTATTGTGTAATGCACAGTAACTGGTTACAAAAACAGAAGGAACCCAGAATTATCAAAACTTCCCCTTCCCCCTTTTAGCCCAAATCAATCTTTCCAGGGGTCTGAATAAACCTTGTCACTGTAGGACAACTTTTACATTCTTCAGATAAGGGCAGCTCAGTTTGTGGTCAAATTATACTAGTAGCAAAACTGATCAGAGCAAACAAGGTTTCTGAGGATTCACTCACTCTTGTAAAAGCTGATTATAATTGATGAACGACCAGCTTGCTAGACCCTGACAGGCTGGTTGCCTGGCCTTTGCTCTCTGCCAGTTCAAGCCTTACAAGTGTGAAATAGCCAATTACTGGAATACCTATTGAAAGTAATAGGCCAATGAGCAAATTGCTACTGTGGGACACTGTGGCAGTGTAGATGGAAGGAGGCCAAGATAAAGTTCTGCTCTGAGCAGCTGCTCCCAACACAGATTGCTAATACTATTGGATGACCAAGAGATGAGAGCAAGGTATTTTCCCATTCAAACCGCAAGTGTCCTGCCTTGTATTGACTTAAAGTTTATGATGCATGATACCATCTTGTTTCCCAGGTCCTAATTTGCTGAAATAAATCCTCCTTTTAAAAGGTAGTTAAATAGGTAATAAGGATAGTCACGGCCATAGATTTTGTGCAAAAGCATTAAATACAATTTTTGCAGGGAATGAAAAGTCATATAGTGTGCAGAGTGTTAATACTTGCCAGCCATTTGCTATTGACAGAACAATTTATCTTGATAAAGGACAGTGAAAAATTCCAATCTATTCACTGACATCACATTATCAGCAGTAATATATGACTGCATCTAAATATAAGGTTGAGATCTGATACAGCTGAAAAGTTCCTGGTAATTTTCCTGTAAATATAATGTGTACTGGACAATGAACAAATGACACATTTACCATGTAATTGGATAACCTATTTTTATGTGAAATTTAAAGTTTTGCTGTGTTTAATGGAATATATGATAATGTTTCCTTTTGAAGGTAACCTGTTTCCTTAGTAAGACTTTAGCAATGAGTATTACTGAGTTTGATAGAGAAGAAAGGATAGATAAAGAAAGGTTAATTTTAAACATCTGCACAAGACAATAAGCTCTTTCAGTTTTTACTTCCGTAAGAAAATTACCTTAATATTTACTATAATTTTATATTGCAATTATTACTATATATATACTATTCATACTATATATATAGTATTCATACTATATATATAGTATTTATAGTATATATATAGTATTTATACTATATATATAGTGATATTAGGAAATTATGAATTGTTTTGAATATTTCTTTTCAAATTGCCCTAGCACAAGTCTGAATGATTTGAAGTGTGTCTGAGTGGGTCAGAATGCAGTCAGATCAAGGTGGGGTGACATGGAGCATGAATGGTGCTGGGAAAGGTGATTTAGACCTATGTTTGAGCTCCATTTCTCCCTAGGTTAGAGGGCATGCAAGTTCAGCTCAGCAAGATTACAGGAGGCCGAAGGGTGCATACACCAAATCACCTCTATGTTCCTATATACAACTTTGCCCTTACATGTGAGTCTCAAAGAAGGAAGACTCAAGGCCATTGTTGCTTAAGATCTGAATCTTGAATTTATTGGTTAAAAAAAAATGTTTATTTTTTACCAAGCCTCTATAAACTTCCATAGTGTCTTATCAGTGCCTTTTCTGCTTTAAATTTGTCTTTCATGAACACTTTCACAAAAGAGATGAGAATTTTCTGTTATTGATATAACATATCTTGGGAGGATGTAATTGGTGTGAATACGTGTGTTCCACTTCATTATCACTATTGAAAAAGCCAAAACGTTTACTATTTTTAACATATATCTTGCCTGTTTTCAAGAATATTTGAGGAGCCTTCAAACTAAATTAAATCATAATATAAAATCTCTTATTTAGTTATTGAAAACAAATAAAAACAAGAAAAAATTTCCAGAGCACGTCCATGAGACAGAAGGAATGATTGCTATCAGGCCATTGAGAGAGAAGCTTTTGCCATAATTGGCATTGAGTTTGACAATCTGGTTTTGTGGTTGCTATGACAACAGAAGCAAGGTGTACACAGTATAGTGTAGGAAAAAAGTAGTGTCCTGTTTTTCCCATACTCTAATATAATATTCTAATATTCACAGTAAACACTTAATTTACCTCCAGATCTAATAAATAGGAGTCTCACAGTTTCTCTCTTTCTCTCTCTCCTGTTGAAGAAAAATAAAAACCCAATTCTACTTTTAAAATGAAGGTGAAGGAATGAAGAGAGATCTGAAGAGTCCGATCCATCCTCACCATTGACCACTTTTACTTCTGTCTGCCACAAGGTGTCGCTGTTGAAAACAGGACCTGCACAGTCTGCAGTTTTGATGTCTGCCTGTCCACAGCTGTGATACGTTCTTATTGGTTCACATTCCTGTGTAAATGTTATATATATATATATATATATTTTTTTTTTTTCCCCTCGAAAAACTAGCTCAAGTCCATCGAGCACTTTTCACTCTTGAGTTTCCGCTTCTAATTCAACCATTTTCCCTCAAGCACACCATCAGTGCCCAGAGACAGATAAGAAAGAGCTTCAGACTCATGCTACACGAGACTGCTAGAATACCTTCCTCATTGGATTTTTCAAGGGCAAGTATTTAATGAGGTTTAGAGGAGCCTGGTGGACTACAGTCCATAGGGTTGAAAAGAGTTGAACATGACTGAGTGAGCACAGTGAGCTATTGCTCACACACACACACTTAGAACAGAGGCAGTGTGCTAAGTTGCTTGTGTCCGACTCTTTGAGACTCTGTGGACTGTAGCCTGCAAGGCTCCTCTATCCATGGGATTCTCCAGGCAAGAAGAGTGGGTTGCCATTTTCTTCAGGGGATTTTCCTGACTCAGGGATGGAACCGATCTCTCTGGTGTCTCCTGCATTGTCAGGCGGGTTCTTTACCACTGGCGCCACCTACTGGGTGTTATAATTGTTACTCAAAAAAAAAAAAAATGCAAAACCACCTTGAAGTTGAGCACAGGGCCCAGTCCAGCCTTCTCTCTTTCCTTACCTGTAAGTTTTCCTTAGAGACTTTTGGCATCTTTATTTTCTGCAGATTTCAGTTGCATTATCTCAATCCATTAAAAAAATTAATATTAATCTTTAAAAAAGGTGAGATCTTCACCTATTCCACTCAGGTGCTTCTGTAATCTCTCATTTTCCCTCCTGTGATTGGCAATACAGGTGAGGGTAAGAGGCTCCTCTTGTCCAGAATGTAAAACCCCTATTTTCCTGAGTATTTTTCTGGGACATAGAAATCAGCTGGTGTATATTTGTATAACTGATAGATTACCCCAGATCCAATTTACAGAACCAGTCTCTCAGGTAACTTTCTTTTTCGACTTTGAAGAAAGCCAGCTAACCGTTTTTAAGTATCAATGTCTCTTGCTAAAAAGTATTACTCATACTGTATTCACTTTCTATTAGGAGAAAATTTTCTGCAAAGATAATTATTTTCTTGTAATTAGACAATTATTAACATGTCATATGAAAAGGGTAATCTAATGTCTTCCTTCATTGTGGCCTATGATATGAACTTTATAGGGAAGGGAAAATAATGTTTCTAGATACTATAAACAGTGCTTCATTTTATCTTCACAACCCTCAAGGAAAGTAGAATTATCTTGGTATTTCAGGTTAGGAATCCATGTTCAAAGAGTTTATGTTAATACTCAGAAATCACATGAGTAAATTAGCATGTACCTATAGAAACCAGAATTCAAACACAAGTCACTGCATAATTTTCATGAATTCATCTTATGTACAATGAATTTGCTAAAATCTTTTAATAATCTGTGAATTTATAAGCTCTTTTGGACTTTTTATTCATATAGTTATTATACTGTCTGCACATAATGAGGTTTTGTTTCTCTTTCCAGTTCTTTTACCTCATGTTGTTTTTTTTTTTTTTCTTTTTTACTGTACTGGCTAAGGCTTCTAGAACAGTCTTAAATACATTACAATTACAAAAAGTAATGACAAATATCCCTCTATCTTATTCTTGATTTTAAAGAAAAAGCTTTGTTTTCAATAGTGATTCTAAGATGTGTTATATATTTTCACAGCTGAGGAACTCATATTTTTTCCTCTATCAAAAGATTTTCAAAGTAAATAAATGTTGACTTTATAAAATTTAAAGAATTTTATTATCCATTGAAATTAGCATGTGGTTTCACAATATTAACTTACTAATAGAAGATATTCTGTTAAAAGATCATTCTAATGTTAAATCAATTTTGCATTCCAAGGGTAAATATTGCTTGTTCATAATGTACAACTTTTTATGCATGTCCACACTTGTTTTTGGAATCAGGTTGTACTAGATTTTTTATCTACTTTTTGTACTAGTATGTTAGAGATGAAGAAAACATCTCTAACATACTAGTACAAACATTAATTTAATTAATTAACATTAAAATTAATTAATTAACATTAAATTAATTAACATTAATTAAAACTGAGGCTGGTGATTTTTGAGGGGTTTTTCCTCTCTACTGATTTGATTTTTTAATTTTTTTAGTCAGAGTCAAATTTCTGTTTGCTGTTAAGCTAATCTAAGGGACTTATATCTTCCTTTTTTCAAGAAAATGTCCATTATTTGCAGTGTCTATACTGAACTGGTATTTGTTAAATAACCACTATATTAACTACATACAGAAATGTCCTCATCCTCCTTTCTACCATTCTACATATATTTTTTTCTTTTTCACTAGTCCAATACTGTCAACAGTGTGTCTTCTTTGGTAGTCTCTATATATTATTTTTATTGAATACTGGTAATCTTTTTTTGTTTTCTACTTCAGTAATTTCTTCTCTTTATTTTTTTTTCCGTAATTCTACTTTTTTTAGGTTTAGTGTTGTCCTTAATTCATAAGTTAAATACTGCACATATTAATTTTCATTTCTTTTTTTCCTGATTTCCACATATGCCTTTTAGACTATATATTTTCTTTTATTTACTATGTTATCCGCATACCACATGTTTTAATATACAGAATCATCACTGCTATGACAAGCAAATATCTATAATTTTTGTGGACTTCCCTGGTGGCTCAGCTGGTAAAGAATCTGCCTGCAATGAGGGAGACCTGGGTTCAATCCCTGGTTTGGGGAGATAATTGTTTCTTCATCATGAATTTTTTAAAGGTATGTTTTTAATGTCTCATATTTATGAATTGTGCCCTCATCTATTCAAATTTGTTGCATTTTTGTCAAAAAAAATGGTGTGTGTTTTGGTCTGTTCATTATTCTATATTTATTGATATTTCCTTAATTATCCAATATTTGTGATTTTTTAGCAAGTTTTAAAATAACATTTCTATATTTTGGTAGTATAAGTTTATTTTTTTTTCCCTCTCTCATGTACATGGGAGCATAAATATATGTATGTGAATATAATATATATGTATATAGTATACATATATTTTCATACATATACACATACATACACAGCACTAATAGACACACACATATGGTAGATCTGGAGAAGAAAGCAGCAAGCCACTCCAGTCTTCTTGCCTGGGAAATCCCATGGAGAGAGGAGCCTGGCAGGCTACAGTCCGTGGGGTCACAAAGAATCAGACATGACTAAACAATTGAGCACATGTATGGCTGATCCTGTTCACACTGTCCACACTGCTTGCTGAACCCACGATAGCAAAGTGTGAGCTAAAAGGCTGGAAGGAGACTCGAGGAGCTGTAGGAACTGCAGACACGTTTTCTCTCCTGGCTGGCATGGCAGCCATAACACGGCCTCATTCCTGACTGACGCAGCAGCTGTAGCAGCAGCCATAATATAACCTCATATAATATACCCATGATGTCGCTCCAATGTAGCCCCAGTGCAGCAGCAGCCAGAGCTTCTTACAGGCTTACTGAACAAAGTAGCCTGTGACCAAGTGAGTACTTCATGGTACATGTGTGCTAAATGTGTTTAGCATTTAGCAGTGCTAAAATAATCTTAGCTGTTACATAGTTATTTGCAAAATGTGGGGTGAGAGAGTCTGAATACACCATCTTGGCTAATTTGCTCTTTCCCCACAGCACACATGGTAGATCAAGGTTGTTAATTGTATAAATCTACTTTATATCAGTCACACTGCCTTTTTGTATTTCAGTTTCTTAGATGCTATGATAAAATTTAACGTGATTGTGCATTTATTCATTCTTCCTTGCAGTGCCCTTAGATGCAGTTAAGTACACATATGATTGATATGGTTACCTTTTACTCTTAAACTGTTCATTTCGTTTATACATCAAATAGCTCTTTTTTGTTTATCTTTTACTTTAAAGTCTATTTTGTTTGCAATCAATATTGTTATATCAGTTACCTTTCATTTTTTATTTTACACATATCTCTTTATTTCCTTTTCAATCGCACTTCTTATGTAATTGAGTCTTTAAGTGTACATCTTTTAAACAGTGTATAGCTGGATTCTTATTTATTTTAAATCTAATTTCAGAATCCTTATCTTTACTTTTTTAAAAAACCATTTCAAAATAAACCAGATGTCCAAACAATTCTCAATGCTTTACTTGTACTCACTCACTGAATATAGCTATCTCTCTTTCACAAATAATACAATTTAAGACCCAGAGAAGTTAAGCAACCTGATCATGATCACACAGCTACTTAGTGGTAGATCCTCCCTAGTCCGTACTCTAATCTACTCTGCATTGAACTAAACAATGGCAGAAGCAAATGGGCACTGAAGTAATGAATTGCAAATTCAAGAAAGAGTAGCTCATTGAGTTTTGCTGAAACAGAAGTTTCTTTCATTCATTTGTCAAATAGTTACTAAAAGCCAGCATATATTCCCACCAAAACCGTGATTCTTTTTGGGCACCTACAAGTTAGGCTTAGCTCTTATACAGAAAATAGTGAGACTCTAAATTACTTGGTAACTTCATATAGAGAGTATCAGGGTCTCTTTATTTTACAAAGGTGTACTTTTTCTTTTGTACTATTTGGCAGATTTTTTGAAGACTGGGCCAAAAGATGGGAAAATTTAGGTATACATATACTGGGTGTTTTATTTTTTAGTAAAACAATGTTTTATACTAATTCAATGGACATGAACTTGGGTAAACTCCAGGAAATGGTGAAGTACAGGGAAGTCTGGAGTGCTGTAGTCCATGGGGTCACAAAGAGTTGGGAACAACTTGGTGACTGAACAACAGCAACAACAAATGTTTTCTACAACTGGCTTTTTAATTCATATCTTCATTTATAGCTTTATGTCATAAGAGCATGTTAAGAAAAGGCTAACACTAAAGAATATTAAAAGTACACAATTCCTTTGCTAACAAATGCATTTGTGCTGATACTGAATGAAATTCATCTTGTTTTATCATTGTCATTTTGTAAACAACAACAGAAAAAGATTTATAACGTTTTCTTCAAATCACTTCTCATTGGGGTTCCCCCCTGAAAGATAATAAAAGAGCACAATATATTCACTTAAGTGCAACCTAAGTGAATTCCTTTTTAATGTTGTGATATTGCAACTCATTTGAGTCTAATGCATTAGCCTCAAATTTGACTCCTCAGGCACCTGATTATGCCTTCCAGTCCTCAGATGTGCAAGGCCAACCAAACAGAACCTTCTGTGCCCTTCTGCTCTTTAGAGCACCAAATGAGGACTTTTGGCACCTAGCTGGGAAATCTGGAACACGATGTTTATATAGCTTTTGCCATGTGGATACTCCAGAAATTTTCTTCCTTTCTGCCAAAGAAATGACTCCAGCAAAGCTGTTCTGTGGAAGCACTATGGGGGAAAAAGGCAGAAAAATGCAATCTGAAAAGCAATGTGATAAGCTGAGCATTTTAAACTAGTTAGCTGAAAGAAATAAACACTTTATATTTTATGATTAAAGCACCAATGGAAATATTTATGACTCTTCAGAATGCATTCACAAGCACCAAGTCACACTGAGTTTTCGTGATTAGCAAATGTACATATTTAAGAAAACCCTGGAGCCCAAAAGGATCTAGGAAAATTCCTTCTCTTTCAAGATCAGCTCAAATAATCCCTCTCTGTAAAATTTTCTCTCTTCACATGGATTAATCATTCTTTTATCAGTATTTGCTGTTACTTTTTACATGTTTATAATATTTATTATGTTGTAATAGGTAAATATCTCCTTATAGATTTTCATTTTTGCTTAGAACATATTGGGATACTTTGAGATGATTAATGCTAGCTCAACTTTAAAAAAAAAAAAAACTGATATATACACCAAGGTATAACTTTATTTTCTAAAGAGTATTGAAGATGCATGGAAAAACATTTTCATGAAATAAAGTACTCAATTTCTGGTTGTCAAGTACTTCCTGGGAGGGTCCCTAATAAACAGTGTTTCAAGCTGATGGAAGAATCAGAATTTTGAGTTATTAATATCAGTTTCACATTGAGAACTGTATTAAGGAATATTTTTTCCAAGCGGTGGAAAGACACTGTAAGCATTTCCTGTGCCTCTCACACCTGAATAAATAATTATATTAACCCAGAAGTAACATGCTCCTGACAGTGTTTTTATCCCTTCAACAAGACTAGATTTAACTAAAAACTTTCTTTTGGAGACTTCTTATTTTTAGACTCAATGTAGGTGAAATTAATACTGTCTTCAGAAAGAATTTAATACTACTGGATAATTTTTAGTTGTTAAAATTATCTTTTCTAATGTGTAAAATTGGTCTTGGAGGGGCCCTCTGTCCTATGCTGTTGGATTAGACTACTTCTAAAGACAGTTTATCCTATTAGTAGCTACTGTTTATTATAACTGTTGTTCTTATTTCTTGGTTTGGGGGAGGCCTTCTCCATAGCATCTAAATTATTTTATAATAAAGGTAAAGAGAACAGGGACTGCTAAGTTGTCAAATATGAATTAGAATCATATATCAAAATCAATTTAATACTAGAAGTAATAGCAATACTCAACTCCAACAGTTTCAAGAAGACTAAAGGTGATGTGATGTATCTAAGCACCTAAAATCCTGCCTGGGGGCTGTTCTCATCATGCAACATATACCTGACTGCTTTAGACATCATTATTCATCTTACACTGATTCATTAAGTAGTGCCTGTTTGATGCCAGACTAGAATATAAAACATCTTATACCATTTAAAAGATAACAAGCACATTTTAGCAGGGGGAGACAGACCACGAACAAAATAATCTTCTATAGTAGAAATAAGCAATGTGATGACAAAAGTCAAAACAAAGAGGATAGGAAACTTGGAGAGGGATTGTATATTTAAAAGAGAGGTCAATTAAATAAGAAGGTAACATTTGAGCCAGGAATGAAGGCAGCAAGTGACCCACCCATGCATATGTCTGGGGGAAGGATATTCCACGCAGAGGGAACTATTAGTGCAAAGCAAACTGGACACAGACTTGACGTATTTGAAGAATAAGAGAGCATACTGTTCGTTTCCAAGGCAAACCATTCAATATCACAGTAATCCAAGTCTATGCCCCAACCAGTAACGCTGAAGAAGCTGAACGGTTCTATGAAGACCTACAAGACCTTATAGAACTCACACCCAAAAAAGATGTCCTTTTCATGATAGGGGACTGGAATGCAAAAGTAGGAAGTCAAGAAACACCTGGAGTAACAGGCAAATTTGGCCATGGAATACAGAATGAAGCAGGGCAAAGACTAATAGTGTTTTGCCAAGAAAATGCACTGGTCATAACAAACACCCTCTTCCAACAACACAAGAGAAGACTCTATACATGGACATCACCAGATGACCAATACCAAAATCAGATTGATTATATCCTTTGCAGCCAAAGATGGAGAAGCTCTATATAGTCAGCAAAAACAAGACCAGGAGCTGACTGTGGCTCAGATCATGAACTCCTTATTGCCAAATTCAGACTTAAATTGAAGAAAGTAGGGAAAACCACTAGACCATTCAGGTATGACCTAAATAAAATCCCTTATGATTATACAGTGGAAGTGAGAAATAGATTTAAGGGCCTAGATCTGATAGATAGAGTGCCTGATGAACTATGGAATGAGGTTCATGACATTGTATAGGAGACAGGGATCAAGACCATCCCCATGGAAAAGAAATGCAAAAAAGCAAAATGGCTGTCTGGGGAGGCCTTACAAATAGCTGTGAAAAGAAGAGAAGTGAAAAGCAAAGGAGAAAAGGAAAGATATAAACATCTGAATGCAGAGTTCCAAAGAATAGCAAGAAGAGATAAGAAAGCCTTCCTCAGCAATCAATGCAAAGAAATAGAGGGAAACAACAGAATGGGAAAGACTAGAGATCTCTTCAAGAAAATTAGAGATACCAAGGGAACATTTCCTGCAAAGATGGGCTCAATAAAAGACAGAAATGGTATGGACCTAACAGAAGCAGAAGATATCAAGAAGAGATGGCAAGGATACAGAGAACTGTACAAAAAAGATCTTCACGACCCAGATAATCACAATGGTGTGATCACTGACCTAGAGCCAGACATCCTGGAATGTGAAGTCAAGTGGGCCTTAGAAAGCATCACTACGAACAAAGCTAGTGGAGGTGATGGAATTCCAGTTGAGCTATTTCAAATCCTGAAAGATGATGCTGTGAAAGTGCTGCATTCAATATGCCAGCAAATTTGGAAAACTCAGCAGTGGCCACAGGACTGGAAAAGGTCAGTTTTCATTCCAATCCCATCAAAGGCAATGCCAAAGAATGCTCAAACTACTGCACAATTGCACTCATCTCACACGCTAGTAAAGTAATGCTCAAAATTCTCCAAGCCAGGCTTCAGCAATATGTGAACCATGAACTTCCAGATGTTCAAGCTGGTTTTAGAAAAGGCAGAGGAACCAGAGATCAAATTGCCAACATCCGCTGGATCATGGAAAAAGCAAGAGAGTTCCAGAAAAGCATCTATTTCTGCTTTATTGACTATGCCAAAGCCTTTGACTGTGTGGATCACAATAAACTGTGGAAAATTCTGAAAGAGATGGGAATACCAGACCACCTGATCTGCCTCTTGAGAAATCTGTATGCAGGTCAGGAAGCAACAGTTTGAACTGGACATGGAACAACAGACTGGTTCCAAATAGGAAAAGGAGTTCGTCAAGGCTGTATATTGTCACCCTGTTTATTTAACTTATATGCAGAGTACATCATGAGAAACGCTGGACTGGAGGAAACACAAACTGGAATTAAGATTGCCGGGAGAAATATCAGTAACCTCAGATATGCAAATGACACCACCCTTATGGCAGAAAGTGAAGAGGAACTCAAAAGCCTCTTGATGAAAGTCAAAGTGGAGAGTGAAAAAGTTGGCTTAAAACTCAACATTCAGAAAACGAAGATCATGGCATCCGGTCCCACCACTTCATGGGAAATAGATGGGCAAACAGTGGAAACAGTGTCAGACTTTATTTTTCTGGGCTCCAAAATCACTGCAGATGGTGACTGCAGCCATGAAATTAAAAGACGCTTACTCCTTGGAAGGAAAGTTATGACCAACCTAGATAGCATATTCAAAAGCAGAGACATTACTTTGCCAACAAAGGTCCATCTAGTCAAGGCTATGGTTTTTCCTGTGGTCATGTATGGATGTGAGAGTTGGACTGTGAAGAAGGCTGAGCTCCGAAGAATTGATGCTTTTGAACTGTGGTGTTGGAGAAGACTCTTGAGAGTCCCTTGGACTGCAAGGAGATCCAACCAGTCCATTCTGAAGGAGATCAACCCTGGGATTTCTTTGGAAGGAATGATGCTAAAGCTGAAACTCCAGTACTTGGCCACCTCATGCGAAGAGTTGACTCATTGGAAAAGATTCTGATGCTGAGAGGGATTGGGGGCAGGAGGAGAAGGGGACGACAGAGGATGAGATGGCTGGATGGCATCACTGACTCGATGGACGTGAGTCTAAGTGAACTCCGGGTTTTGGTGATGGACAGGGAGGCCTGGTGTGCTTCGATTCATGGGGTCTCAAAGAGTCAGACACAACTGAGTGACTGATCTGATCTAAGAGCATACTGAACAGGGGAAATACATTAAAAAGGAAGTCAGAGAAGATAGTGAAGGACAGGGGAACCTGGGGTAATCTATGGGTTTGCAAAGAGTCAGACACAACTTAGAGACTGAACGGCAACAACAGAGAAGCCACAGGGACCAATGGTGAAGGGTAGGCCATTGTCAAGGGATGGAAACTACTGGAGATTTGGGGCAGTCCTGCTGTGTATCTGCTTCAGCTTTTACCACTCTGATTGCTCTTTTGAGAATGGATTCCAGGAAAAGGTGGAAGCAGGAGAACATTTAGGAAACTGTTGCAAGGATTTAGGTGAGAACTTACCAGCTGCCAGTGATGGAGGTGGTGAGAAGTACAGATGCTGGGTTTATTTGTGAGACAGAGCAAATGGAATTTCAGACAGATTGGATGTTGTTATGAGAGAGAGGAAAAAGTCAAGGTATCTGCAAAGTTTTTGACCTGAGCAGATGAACAGGTGGAGCTTTCATTTAAAGGACAAGAACAGTTTTGTATATTATTTCTTCTCCATGTACTAATCATACTTTTCTCTCTGTATGGTCATCTGTGTGGTAAGCAGGACTGATTTGGTATAGCTTGTCAGTGACACTGATTAAACTTGTCATAAAATTGGCTAAGATGGCTGAGATAATTGAACATTCATAGCCATAGACAGTTATGGTTGGATTGTTAAATATCTCTGGAGATATTTAAAATTATATGCAAAATAGGGGAAAATAAGTGTTTATACTAAGAATTTTCACCACCTTTAAAGTTCTAAAGTCTAAAATGCAGTATACTTGAAGGGTCTATGATTTGATATAAATAATAATATAAATGAGATAATTAAAACACTCCTAAGTGAAGCATCATCTAATTACAAGCTGAATCTAAGTGAATTTTTATAAGACTGAAGATACATCTTGTTTTGTTAAAGAAATCTTTTAAAGACTTTCTCTGGGATTTTAAATGTAACAAAATGAAGTCCTAATTTGGAGCAAAAGATAATGGTTAAATATATAAACAAATACAACTACACCTCTGTGATAATCTAGAATTTTTAAATGAAAGAGAACTTAGAAAATATTTAGTGTCACCTCTTAATTTTTCCATCTGAGATACTAAGAGTCAAGGTGAGTTGTCCAAACTCCATGGCTAGTTCAAGGTTAAGGGAGATTTAAACGCACATCTACTGTTCCTGGCTCAGCAGTCTACTCTACCTTGTTTATGTTTTCTTATTTTAATCAGCTTTTCTTAATTTTTAGGAAATTTAGAGATTATTAAGTATAATCCTCTCAATCTCTCCATTTTATTTTGGAAATAAATAATTCAAAGTGACTTGAATGCCAAATGAGATACTTTATTTCTGTTATGTCACATGGGCCATTTCCATACACTATCACGTACGTATGGACTATGACCTGAAAATTATTGACCATCAGATCCTCCTTTGCCATTGCTTTCTGTGCTGGCCACACAGAAGTCAGACAGAAACTGACATCCACCTGACAGTGGGATCAGACATTTCTATTTCGGGGTTCTTCTGGGTTTTGTTACTTTCTGAAAAACACTGTGTGTGATCATGATATTTGGTATTACACTAGAGGACAAATGGCATCTGGTCCCACCACTTCATGGGAAATAGATGGGCAAACAGTGGAAACAGTGTCAGACTTTATTTTTCTGGGCTCCAAAATCACTGCAGATGGTGACTGCAGCCATGAAATTAAAAGACACTTACTCCTTGGAAGGAAAGTTATGACCAACCTAGATAGTCTATTCAAAAGCAGAGACATTACTTTGCCAACAAAGGTTCGTCTAGTCAAGGCTATGGTTTTTCCTGTGGTCATGTATGGATGTGAGAGTTGGACTGTGAAGAAGGCTGAGCTCCGAAGAATTGATGCTTTTGAACTGTGGTGTTGGAGAAGACTCTTAAGAGTCCCTTGGACTGCAAGGTTGGACTGCAAGGAGATCCAACCAGTCCATCCTAAAGGAGATCAGTCCTGGGTGTTCTTTGGAAGGACTGATGCTAAAGCTGAAACTTCAATACTTTGGCCACCTGATGTGAAGAGCTGACTCATTTGGAAAAGACCCTGATGCTCGGAGGGATTGGGGGCAGGAGGAGAAGGGGACGACAGAGGATGAAATGTCTGGATGGCATCACCGACTCGATGGACATGAGTTTGAGTGAGCTCCGGGAGTTGGTGATGGACAGGGAGGCCTGGCCTGCTGCGATTCATGGGATCGCAAATAATCGGACACAACTGAGTGACTAAACTGAACTGAACTGAGAGGACAAATAATCCAGTCTCTTTCACTGTGAGATTTCAGTAGTACTGTATGTTTGATAATGCTGTAAACGACAGATTACTCTTCAAATAAGATAAATGAATGGCTATAAGCCAATAATTTAACACTTCATATATTAGAAGAAAGAATGGTAAGTCTTGGATGGCTGAGATTAAAGCCCTTTTTATAGTTGAGGACAGTGACATTGTTAATGTTAATTTACAGTGGACAAACTAGATTTTTACACTGATAATTTGGCCACTTATTAGACTTTCAGGGCAGGGATAATTAGTATTGCTGTTCAGAAGAGATGCTGTATTATTATTTATAATTTCATGAGTATAAAAAGTAACTTTACAGACTGGGAAGAAGATGAGGACCAACCTGGAGGCCTTGCAGAAGAAGCTGGAGGAGCTGGAGCTCGATGAACAGCAGCGGAAGCGCCTCGAGGCCTTTCTGACCCAGAAGCAGAAGGTGGGGGAACTGAAGGATGATGACTTTGAGAAGATCAGTGAGCTGGGTGCCGGCAATGGAGGTGTGGTGTTCAAGGTCTCCCACAAGCCGTCCGGACTTGTTATGGCCAGAAAGCTAATTCACCTGGAGATCAAACCTGCCATCCGGAACCAGATCATAAGGGAGCTGCAGGTTCTCCATGAGTGCAACTCGCCTTATATCGTGGGCTTCTATGGGGCGTTCTACAGCGACGGCGAGATCAGCATCTGCATGGAGCACATGGATGGGGGTTCCTGGGATCAAGTTCTGAAGAAAGCTGGAAGAATTCCTGAACAAATTTTAGGAAAAGTTAGCATTGCTGTAATAAAAGGCCTGACATACCTGAGGGAGAAGCACAAGATTATGCACAGAGATGTCAAGCCGTCCAACATCCTAGTGAACAGCCGTGGAGAGATCAAGCTCTGTGACTTTGGGGTCAGCGGGCAGCTCATCGACTCCATGGCCAACTCCTTCGTGGGCACCAGGTCCTACATGTCGCCAGAGCGACTCCAGGGGACCCATTACTCCGTACAGTCGGACATCTGGAGCATGGGGCTGTCTCTGGTTGAGATGGCTGTCGGGAGGTATCCCATCCCTCCTCCAGATGCCAAGGAGCTGGAGCTGATGTTTGGGTGCCAGGTGGAGGGAGATACGGCTGAGACCCCGCCCAGGCCAAGGACCCCCGGGAGGCCCCTCAGCTTTTACGGAATGGACAGCCGACCTCCAATGGCAGTTTTTGAGTTGTTGGATTACATAGTCAATGAGTGGAGTATTCAGTCTGGAATTTCAAGATTTTGTGAATAAATGCTTAATAAAAAACCCTGCAGAGAGAGCAGATTTGAAGCAACTCATGGTTCATGCTTTTATCAAGAGATCTGATGCTGAGGAAGTGGATTTTGCAGGTTGGCTCTGCTCCACCATCGGCCTTAACCAGCCCAGCACACCCACCCATGCGGCTGGCGTCTAAGTGGTTGGGAAGCAGCAGTCCCTGCCCAGGGGCATGCCATGTTGCTTCCGGGCAGCCTTCCCATGCCTGTCTCTGTTCAGACGTGCATTTCACCTATGACAAAGGATGAAGAACACAGCATGTGCCAAAATTCTATTTGTGTCATTTTCAATATTATCATCTTTACTCTTATTACTATTGTTATTCCCCTAAGTGGATTGGCTTTGTGCTTGGGGCTATTTTTGTGTATATTGATGATGAAAACATGTGCAATGTAGAATTACAGTGAAACTCTGGTGACTGTGGGTAGTCATTCTTACTGAAAACTGCACTGCTTTCCCACACCATGAACTGGCTGGTCGCCTCTATTTTCGGGATTCTTTGACACTTGGTGGTACTTCATTCTTGCCAGGCATACCTTCTAACTGAGTAGGAAGGAGCCTTGTAAGATCCTTCACAGGCAGTGCATGTGAAGCATACTTTGCTGCTATAAAAATGAGCATCAGAAAGTGTGTATCATGTTATTTTATTATGTTCTTGCTTTTGGTGTAGAATTCAGCAAATTTTCATCAAAATCTAGCCAGAGCCCTTCACTGCCATGATAGCTGGGGCTTCACCAGTCTGTCTACTGTGATGATTTGTAGACTTCTGGTTGTATTTCTGTATTTATTTTTAAATCTACCGTGTGGATATTTAGTGCTATGTCTCTTTAAGTTTGGATTAGTGTTTCTAAAATGGTGGAGTTACTCTGAATGTTACAAATGGATCAAGGCATTAAAATAAATGAGATCTACCTTTCACCAAGTACTGATGCTATTGTAAACAACAATGTGTATAGTGCCTAACAACTGTATGAAAATCCTTTTACCATTTTAATCCAGATGTTTAACAAGCCTAATCTCTTACTCTAATAAATATACTATCAAATTCAAAAAAAAAAGAAAAAAAAAGTAACTTTTTATGTTAAAATGAATATTAATTTTTGCTTCACTGCATGCAGACTGGGATATTTACATTGATGCTTTTGCTACAGTATTTCATTTTCCAAGTTATTTGATCTGTTTGTCATGGTTTTGTTTTGTTCCCCACTCCCAAACAACCCTTTTGACCCTTTAAGTGGAAAGAAGTAGCCAAAAGATATTTTCTCGAATAATTGTTCCCTACATTCTCTAAGAAAAATACATATTTTTGCTGGGTGAAGTAAAAGTGAAAGTGTTAGTTGTTAAGCCATGTCAGACTCTTTGTGACCCCATGGGCTGTAACCAACCAGGCTCCTCCATCCATGGGATTTCCCAGGCAAGAATACTGGAGTCGAGTGCCATTCTCTTCTCCAGGGGATCTTCCCTACTCAGGGATTGAACCCGGGTCTCCTGTACTGTAGGCAGATTCTTTACCATCTGAGCTACCAGGAAGTAGTCTGAGGATTGTGAAGAATTTTTGAGTCAAAAAAGGAAAAACTTTTTTCATGTTTCCAAAGTGATGATTCAAGGGACTCAGACCACACACATCCTTCTAATTGGGCTGAGGAACAAACTTTTCAAATTCTACACTGTAGTAGCTAAAATTATGGTCACTTCCCACTATCAGCCCATAACTGGATGTACAATTTCAAATGTCCTAGGACTATTGCAATTTTCATCCCTTCAAAAAGCCCAAAGACTTGGTTTCTTATTAAAATTCCATACTTATATACTTCATATTTCTTATGATTTCCCCTATAATGTCACCCTCACTCTTGATAGAAACTTATTTGGATAATGTCTGGAAGCAAAGCAATGCCCCCCCTCCCCAAAAATGGCTAGGGATGGAGGCACTCTGTCAATACCTGACAGGTGTAAGTTTTTTAATGTATGAGCAGTATATGAAAATACAAATCACCACCCAGAGCCAGCCTAAAGCAGACTGAAAAGCTGTCATAAGCAATTTTCAAAAAGCATGAGTTATTTGATTCCCTTCCAGGGGGAACAACTCCACAGGCATAAATTTGTGAATGGTACTTGACAATCTTAACAAGTCCTTCTGTTTCCCAACTTACTGTATGGCCAATGTGTTGCTCACCTGTATTCTGAGGCCAAGGGAGAACTGACATGGTAACTAGGAAGAGCTTGAGCCACCTTATGTACTTGAGGCACACATCAAGAAACAGATTAAATAACCTCACAGTCTGGGCCATTTTGAAGCAATTTATTTGACTGCAAATTATTTGTGGACCCTCTTGCTAGCGTCAACACATTGAGTGTCACAATACTGGGGGAAAGGTAGAGTCTGGGAAATAGACCCCACCCCCTACCACTAGTTTATAAGCTCTAACATTATAAGATTTTTCCTTTTTTCTTTTCAGCCCTTGGTTCACTGAAAAATCTTTACTAATTGAATAGCCTTCTCCCTGGTGTGAAAAGTCTGACTTTAGCAAAGGAGTGCATGATGGGCCAGTCATTTCTAATTGAATAAGTGTCAAGGTCAAAAACCAACAAGTGATGAAGATGAGGAAGCCCTGGAGTGATGTTTGTTTCAAATCACATTATATATTTTCTAGTAGCACAGGGCTTTAGAGAGAATATGTAAAATGAAAAAAGCAGGAAAATTATAGATTAGCTGTATGGTATTGATCCACTAACATAGAGAAAGCTATATTTTGTAATTCTTGTTAAAATTAGGTCGTACAAATGTACTAATATCAGAATTCCAGAGAATTTAACACTTGAGAATGAATTAAATCATGAATGCCTCCTGAAGGATTCGCTTTGATTAAAGAGTAAAATAAAAGATTTGGTTCCATAATTCAGGATCCTCCAGTGGCTTCTGCTGACACTCCCCTAGGACAGTGGTTTTCAAACTGTTTTGATCATGACCCAAAGAAGGAAGGGACTCAGTATACAAAGATACATCATATACCCACAACTTAATTATTATTCATACGAAACCTACTCCTGTTTTCTGTAATGCTTTTTAATTCTTTATTCTATTCTATTTCAATATTTTATTTGAAAGACTGATTATATGGCACTAACTAGATGGCACAGCTTTCCAGGGGTTCGCAAAAAGCTATTTGAAATACATTGTACTGAAAGCCTCCTTATTCCCAAAATATTCTGTGTGTTTTTCTCATTGGATCTATGCTCACACCATTATTACACAAAGGGAATGTTCTCCCTTTGTGTAAATCCTGATCATCCTAGAAATCATCAAGAAAGGGATCTATTACCTACTAAATAATTGTATGAGTAATGATACATGGTCAGAAAATCCAGGAACACTGGAACCTTATCCTTTACCAGCCACTTCTTTCAGTAAAGTTCCTAATGGAGCTACAGGAATTGCAAAAAAAAAAAAAATTATTATTAGCTGTGGCTTTAATACCAATCCACATGATAAGATAGTCCAGATTATGTAGAAGAATCCCTTTAAGTTTAGAGTTAGCCTGTACACAAAGTCAAGGCAATGCACTTAGTCACTGAATTCTAATAGCATATACTGTATACATTCATTCAAAATTCATTTATTCATTCAAAAAGATGTATTGAGTGCCTGCAGTACCCTAGGCATCATATATTTACTGTGATAATACTAGGATAGTGGTTTTACTACCTCAAGTAACTGGGGAATGAAATCACTAAATCCTTTCAGCTCTGCTTTTTGATCTCTTCACTGAGTGATTATCCTAATTGATGGGATTTACCATATAGTAAGTGTGGCTTCCCAGGTGATTCAGTAGTAAAGAATCCACCTGATCATGTAGGAGACACAGGTTCTATCCCTAGGTTGGGAAGATCCCCTGGAGGAGGAAATGACAACCCACTCCAGTATTCTTGACTGGAGAATCCCATGGACAGGGGAGCCTGGAGGGCTACAGTCCATGGGGTTGCAAACAGCTGGACATGACTAAGCATGCATGCACCATATAGTAAGTAGAATTTTCCCCTCTTTTTAAAATCATGCTAGATTCTTGTAGTTGTATACAGAACCTAGCATAAGTAATGGTTGCTCCTATGCTCAGTCATGTCTGAATCTTTGCAGCCCCATGGACAGTAGCCAGTCAGGCTCCTCTGTCCTTGGAATTTTCCAGGCAATAATACTGGAGCAGGTTGCCATTTCCTACTCTAGGGGATCTTCCCAATCCAAGGATAGAACCCAAATCTCCTGCATTTCCTGTATTGGCAGGCACACTCTTTCCCCGTGACACCTGGGAAGCCCAAGTAATGGTTATGTAACAGTTATTTACTTGTGAGCACTATAATTGGTCTGAGGTTAATAATTGTTTGTTAGATAAGTGCATGAACATATTAGATTTATTTAAATGGCTTACTTCGTTGTCATGGCTATTTTTAGCTACTATGTAAACCAATCTATTGTATTAAGTACATATTTGGAAAATTGAATAGTGGTATGCCTACTCATAATTAAAAAAGAAAATTGGGCTTCGAAGGGTCATTGGTTATATTCTTTGCAGCCAAAGATGGAAAAGCTGTATGCAGTTAGCAAAAACAAGACCGGGAGATGACTGTGATTCATATTAGGAGGTCCTTATTGCAAAAATCAGACTTAAATTGAAAAATATAGGGAAAACCACTAGGCCATTCAGGTATGACCTAAATCAAATCCCTATGATCATGCAGTAGAAGTGATAGATTCAAGGGATTAGATCTGATAGACAGAGTGCCAGAACAACTATGGATGGAGGTTCATAACATTGTACAGGAGGCAATCACCAAAACCATCCCCAAGAAAATGAAATGCAACAAGGCAAAATGGTTGTCTGAAGAGGTCTTGCTGCTGCTACTGCTGCTAAGTCACTTCAGTCGTGTCCGACACTGTGCGACCCCATAGACGGCAGCCCACCAGGCTCCCCCATCCCTGGGATTCTCCAAGCAAGAACACTGGAGTGGGTTGCCATTTCCTTCTCCAATGCATGAAAGTGAAAAGTGAAAGTAAAGTCGCTCAGTCGTGTCCGACTCTTAGCGACCCCATGGACTACAGCCTACCGGGCTGCTCCGTCCATGGGATTTTCCAGACAAGAGTACCGGAGTGGGATGCCATTGCCTTCTCCGGAGGAGGTCTTACAAATAGCTGAAAAAAGGACAGAAGCAAAAGGAAAAGGAGAAAGGAAAAGACATACCCAATTGAATACAAAGTTCCAAAGAAGAGCAAGGAGAGATAGGAAAGCCTTAAATGAACAATGCAAAGAAATAGAGGAAAACAATAGAATGGGAAAGACTAGAAATCTCTTCAAGAAAATTAGAGATACCAAGGGAACATTTCATGCAAAGATGGGCACAATAAAGGACAGAAATGGTAAGGAACTACAAGAGCAGTAGATTAAGAAGAGGTGGCAAGAATACACAGAATTTTCAAAAAAAAAAAAGAATCTTAATGACCCAGATAACCACAATGGTGTTTTTTCATCTAGAGCCAGACATCCTGGAGTGTGAAGTCAAGTAGGCCTTAGGAAGCATTACTGTGAACAAAGCTAATGGAGGCGATGGAATTCCAACAGAGCTATTTCAAATCTTAAAAGATGATGCTGGTAAAGTACTGCACTCAATACTCAGCAGGTGTATTGCTTATTATTAGTATTATTAAATAATTAATTGATCCAAAAGGTAACAGCTTACAACTGCAACCATTATTGTCTCACTGTTTCTGTAGGTCAGGAATCTGGCACCATTTTAGCTGACTAATTCTGGATTGCAGTCAAGCTGTTGGCCAAGGCTATAGTCTCACCTGGAGGCTTAACTAAAGAGATTTTTGCTTACAGTGTCACTTACATGGTTGTTGGCAGTCCTTACTTCCTCACTGACTGATGACCAAACATTTAACTTCTTCACCAGTGGGCTTCACTACAGGTTGCCTGAGTGACTTCATGATGTAGCAGCTGACTTCTCCCAGAGGAAGTGACCTAAGAGAGAGAGACACACCCAAATCAGAATCCATAGTCTTTTATGACCTAATTTGAGTGGTATAGCATCAGTTCTGCCATATTCTACCCATTATAAGTGAGTTAGTACATCTAGCCCACACCCAAGTAGAAATAAAATACATTCCACCTCCCCTAAGAAATGTTTGTAACTACCATAGTCCACTTTCTGGATATAAGTTTATTCACATTACTCCCACAAGCAAAATATACTCACCTCTCTCAAAGTCCCCATCTTTCAAAGCCATTCAGAATCTCATCATCTAAATCAAGTCTACATATGGGTGAATCTCCTCTACTATAAATCCTTAAACACAGCTTATTGAGTGCGATTCCTCTTAATATGTAGAGCTATGAAACTAGAGAGGCAAATTACCTGCTCCTCACACATCCAACATAGAGTGGTATCACAGGTATTAGATAACTGATATAGAAATTCCTGTTCAAAAAATGGGGGAAAATGGGAAGCATAAAGGAGTCACTGGTCCATAACTTCCAAAATTGCAAAGTTTCATGATTCAGTCTCAAGATCTAGGAGTGATTCCTTATAGCTATTACCTCCACTTTCTGGCTCTGAGTCATCATTTTCCATGCAAGTCAGAACATAGTTGCAGCCAAGCAGTTTTCTTCAGCAGCTTCCACCAAGTAGAACTTTGGAGATCAAAAATTCATATTTCATTTTGTTTTATTTCTGTCCCTTTCAATCTAACCTGAGAATATATGCAAATATATAAGTATGTCAAAACTTTGTATGTCTTCTGTGAATCTTCTTAGCGTCTTCTTTGTTAGACAAAGGCCACAATCAAAAAAATCTTTGATAAACTTTCCTCTAATTTGTGAACACTGAGGAACAGCAGTGTACCCTTAACCTTTCCAGAAGCCTTATTGTTCAGTTGGAAGAGTGGGCACATTCCTGCTCTCTTTAAAGGCCTTTTGCGTGACTGAGTAGTACACTGATGGGATGTATCACAGGCATACCCTTTGCTTCATCTTTGGACCAAGTTTTCTTAGCAGTGTCCTGGATTTCACCTTTTCTCAGAATACTTCTCTTAATTTTAGTATCATGCATCATATGGAAATGGTCAGTCAGTCAGTTCAGTTGCTCAGTCATGTCCAACTCTTTACTACCCCATGGATTGCAGCATGCCAGGCCTCCCTGTCCATCACCAACTCCTGGAGCTTGCTCATGTCCATCGAGTCGGTGATGCCATCCAACCATCTCATCCTCTGTCATCCTGTTCTCCTCCTGCCTTCAATCTTTCCCAGCATCAGTGTCTTTTCCAATGAGTCAGCTCTTCACATCAGATGGCCAAAGTACTGGAGCTTCAGCTTCAGCATCTATCCTTCCAATGAGTAGTCAGGACTGATTTTCTTTAGGGTTGACTGATTTGATCTCCTTGCAGTCCAAGGGACTCTCAAGTGTCTTCTCCAACACCACAGTGCAAAAACATCAATTCTTCAGTGCTCAGCTCTCTTTTTGGTCCAATTCTCACATCCATACATGACTACTGGAAAAACCATAGCTTTGACTAGTCAGAACTTTGTCAGCAGAGTAATATCTCTGCTTTTTAATATGCTATCTAGGTTGGTCATAGCTTTTCTTCCAAGGAGCAAGTTTCTTTTCATTTCAAGGCTGCAATAAGAATTCTCAAAACTATCAATTCCCTCCTTCTTTTAACAGTTCACCCTCTGGTAAATCTTTATACTCTTGCATTTTACTGTAGCAGGAATAAGAAACAAGAAAGCAACTTCCCCATTTTGCTTGGAAATGCCTTTAACTAGACCATTGAGTTTATTAGATAACTCATTTATTTCCAAGTTATTAAAGGTAACAGGATTGCTACACTTTTCTGTCACTACATAACAAGGATCTCCTTTTTTCCAATTTCCAGTAACATTTACCTCATTTTCCCACAAATCCTCCCCTACAGTCTTATCAAAGACCATTGAGAGAATTTCTTTAAGGCACTTAAACTCTCAGTCAGGCGTGTGTTCAGTTACTCAATCATGGGACTCTTTGTGGCCCCATGGACTGTAGCATACCAGGCTCCTCTATCCGTAGAATTTTCCAGGCAAGAATACTGGAGTGCGTTGCCATTTCCTACTCCAGGGAATCTTCCCAACCCAGAAATCAAACCCACTTATCTTGAGTCTCCTGCATTGGCAGGTGGATTCTTTACTACTGAACAATCTGGGAAGCCCAGGCTCTTACTCACATCCTCCCAAAAGCCCACTGCCTGGTCTCAGTGCCATCTCCACATTTGAGTATTTTGTTGTTCATCACAGCATTCTACTTCTAAGTATCAAAATCTATTAGTTTTTTATTGCTTTGTAAAAAAAAATACCCCAAATCTTAGCAAGTAAAAACAACAAACATTTATTATCTTTCAATATTTGTGGGTCAAGAATTCATGAACAACATAGCTGGCCGTTTTCTGGCCCAAAATGTCTTATGAGGTTAGTCATGGAGTTGGCAGGGCTACAGTGTCACCAGAAAGCTGTCCTGAGGAAGATCTACTTCCCAGCTTGCTTTTACAAGTAAATGAAAAAGTTCTTTATGTCCATGGCATTTTCCATTGTCTATTTATATGCTATCCTAGAAGATCTAGGACGTACTTTAAGAAAGTTATAAAATAGAGTGCTCAGTGAGTAGGTCAAGTATTTGAGAGTAAATTTTAGCGTCCATCTTAACTAGTGTTATTTTATGAGGCATACTAATTAAAATCATTATGCAGTGTAATATAAATAAAACTTCACAAATATAGGTTTTATGATAGTTAGGTTTTATTCTTTTGCTCACGTGATGCAGTTTTGAAGTGGCATGTGTCATTTGGGAGGTATATATATCCTACCATTAAGCAAAGAATGAATGCTTGTTTTAAAGTTTCTTTTTGTTGATAAATTCTATTGTTAAGTCACTCATATTTGATTTTGTTAATTAAATAACTGTATGTTAAAATAACACACTAATAAAATATTGGAACCATTTTATAATCTTTCTTCTTCCTTTACCTTAGACAGAGTTGTGATTTCTAAGGGTGCATTTAGCTCTGCACTCCACTATATCTCCATCATATTTCCAATCCCCAAATAGGCACAACAAAGGATTCTTTCTTTGTCTCATGCTTATAAAAATGACTGGCAAAATGAGTATATCTTTGAAAGCAATTTCTACTATTATAACAAGCTGACATCAAAATGGCCAATCAGTAATAAGCCAACCCCTATTAACTTGCACTAAATTATTTTCATTTGGTAGATAAAATAACCACTTTTCTGCTCTTAATTAGACTTTGGTCTAATAGGATTGGCAAGTAAAGCTAAGGGGATAATTCTGTATTTAGTTACTTTATAATTCAGTGCTTTTAAAAAATTCAGTACTTTTTAGATTCAATTTTGAGAAAGTTCCAAAGAAACTTGAAGATCACATTTTGTTTGCCAGGTTATTCCTGCTCTTAAAAATCAAAACAACTCTAACTGTTGGATATTTTAAAATTGTGCTGTTCTATAGCATATTGATCTCTATGCCCTTACATAATTTAGATTATTATTAAAAAGTGGTAGCTTATTACCATTTCCTTCTCCAGGGGATCTTCCCAACCCAGGGATTAAACCCTGGTCTCCCACATTGGAGGCAGACGCTTTAACCTCTGAGCCACCAGGGAAGCCCATAATATATTGATCTCTATGCCCTTACATAATTTAGATTATTATTAAAAAGTGGTAGTTTATTTTATAAGCCACTGTATTCTCTTTTTATGCCTCTGCTGCTGCTGCTAAGTTACTTCAGTTGTGTCCGACTCTGTGCGACCCCATAGATGGCGGCCCACTAGGTTCCCTGGGATTCTCCAGGCAAGAATACTGGAGTGGGTTGCCATTTCCTTCTCCAGTGCATGAAAGTGAAAAGTGAAAGTGAAGTCACTCAGTCGTGCTGTGCCTCACAGATGATATAAAGAGAGGAGGTATAAATATAATGCCTCTAGCAAAGAACCTGGCACATAAGATATGATCAGTGAATTTTGATTTCTATTATAATTCCTCTGTTCTTAATACGGAGAACATTGGCAAACTAAATTTTAAAACATACCCACATTGGCAAACCCCATCTCTTCCCAAACCAGCTCCTCCCAGGTCCAATGTCTGGCTGGCATTGAGAAAGAATGAGTTAAGCAGTCATGAGACTAGCATTTTAAATTAGGCTATATAGATATTTTGATAACAGAAGATGACTGGCAAATTATAGGATTTACTGAAGCTGTCATAAAGGGTGGGACAGTGAGGTAAAGGGTATATGAAGTCAGTGACTGGAGAAAAATAACAAGTTCAAATTTGGGGAGGAAGTCAAGGGAGAGAAACAGGAAGAACCTAGATCTGTTGTCCTTTTTCTAAGAAAATCATAGGCCATGTGTGAAGAAGAAATGAACAGATCAAATCATAAAAAAAGATGCATGATGTCTTAAGCTGTTTTCATTTGAATTAAGAATTATACTAGCTTACAAATACTATTCACTGTAACTTTTGTGTAACTTTAGTTAGTAAATTTTTGTGCTTTTGTCAAATATCAAATGTTATATACTATTTGGGGCTTCCCTGGTGGCTCGGTGGTAAAGAATCACCTGCAAATGCAGAAGACATGGGTTCAATTCCTGGTTAGGGAGGATCCCCTGGAGAAGGAACCCACTCCAATATTATTTCTTAGGAAATCCCATGGACAAAGGAGCCTGGCAAGCTACAGTCCATGGGGCTGCAAAAGAGTCAGACATGACGTAGCGACTAAACAATGACAAATATACTATTTTATTTTTTATTGAAATTGGAGCCTAATCAATTCCCCAGGGGGCAGAAACTCAAAGATATAGAGTTTTCTCCCCATTTATTTCATATAAATAAATCACAATATGAAAGTATTTATTCCAGAAATTACAACCGTGTCTGACAGTAATATTTTTTGGTTCCACGAGAGTTGACTTAACTAGTTTGAGAATCTTCCTTTAATGTTTTACTTCTAAGGTAATTTTATTAGGCTAAACTCAAAGAGACTATTTTCATCTCATCTGCACAAATGTATCCATAAAACATTCTCAGCTATAAAACAAACACTTGCAAAGACAGGCTCTTTCAGTATTTTTCCTTACTTGCATTTTTTAAGGATTTGAGTCATTGGGTCTTAGGAAAAAGTAGGAAATGAAAAAGGTATAAAAATAATATATATGTGTGTGTATATATATATATATATACTATGCGTATATAATAGTACATTATACATAATATGTGCATATACAATGTATAAAAATAATATATATAGTGTATATAATATTACATAATATATATAATATATGCATAATACATATTGGGCTTTCCTGATGGCTCAGCAGGTGAAGAATCTGCCTTAAATACAGGAGACACAGGACACACGGGTTTGATCCCTGGGTTGAGACAATCCCCTGAAGTAGGAAATGGCAACCCACTCCAGTATTCTTGCCTAGAGAATCCCATGGATAAAGGAGCTTGGTGGACTAAAGTCCAAAGTGTTGCAGAGTCAGACGTGACTGAATGACTAAGCGTATAATATATATCAGTATATACAAGAATGCTGACATTTTGATTCATTAAAATTTATGAATTGTTTTTATTACACAATAATGCATTTTGATTTACATACCAAGATATGTAAAAAGAAGAAAGAAGAACTAATCATTAAAAAAAAATTTTTATGACTATAAGATGTCATAAAAATACAGTCTCACATAAGGATGATAAAAGACAATTAAAATGATAAATTGTGTCCCTTTATCCTGTTTATTTTCTTTTTTTTTTTTGCCTATTTTGCCAACTTCTGACAGTTGTTGTCCTAGTTTTTTCAATACTACATCTTAAATTTTTATAAATCTATGGGTTTTAAAATTATTCCAACCCATGGTGATATATGATATTGAAATCAACAGAAGACAGAAAAAATCAATAATTTCCCTCTTGTATTTCTTTGTTAATTGTTCTGTGGACCTTTCAGTTTTAGGGTAAAGTCCAGTTATTCGTCTTTGGGTAGATGCTTCTACTCCTTTAGCAGAAAGTGAGAGGTGAAGCAGGGCAGAGGGAAAGAAGGTCCCTGATCCCTGTGCCAGCTTCATATGTAAAATGGTGTTCTCTTGTAAACTTGGGCTATTGTGCAACTTCTCTGAAGGAAATTGGAGCAGCCTTCAGTTATGAAACAGTTATCAGATAACAGGTTCTGGTTGCAAGACTCAGAGCAATACACAAATACATGCTCTTTGTTTCTATATCGACTGAATCTGCTGTTTTCTGCCAGCTTTCCCCTCCTGTTGTGCATTTAAGTTAAATCTGACAGAAACCATAGATGAATTTTGTAATAGACACTGTTGGAACTTAAGTCCCAGGAAGGCATTTTGGATAGGCTAATGTTAGCAAAATATTAGCAGGCAGTCAGGGAACGATATAGAAAACATGTAATTTGCTTCCATGTGAAATAGTTGACTAATACCCTTCTGATAGGGCTCCAGATTTATCTGAATCTGAATAATTTGTGTTAAGTGATTTGCAACACATTCCAGGGACTGTCAAGGGTGCATTTTAGGCAGAAGGGATACTTCAGAAATTAGGACTTCATGGTTTATTTTTCTTTGTTTGAAAATGTACTATATATGTTCTGTTTTTGTCCTGGGATTGTCATACAGCCCTAAAATGTTTACAGCTTTCAACCAGAGGGAGAGGGTCCCTGGTGAGGGAGGGATGTAGCCAGGGGAAGATAACTTCATAAAACTGCCTTCATGCATCATTTTACTCTTTCTTACAGTAGAATCTAAGTCTCACTGAAAAATAATTTCATTAAGACCTGTTCTATAAAAGTGTCTTTAGGAACATACGTTGCTTTACAAGTAGTGTAAAACCACTTTTTAATAAAAGTGTTCAAATAGCTAAAATAGTTCTGAAGAAGTATGGCTTCTTGGTTAAAATTGTGCCTCCTTTGATTTACTTACATCTGTATCTTTTGTATTTTTGAGATGGATCTGAGCCTTATTGTAATTAGTCTTTTTATTGTTGTTGTTGTTTGAGATTCTGGATTTGTATAATAAAGTTGACTTTCACATCTATTTAGGATATAAGCATTTAAAAATTATTCCTAAGGACTTAAATGTATACATTTCAGAAAGATAGCATGTCATAATGTGTTTTGTGTGTATTGCTACTTACTGGCAATTCAAAGTTTCTATGTAAATGAAAAGTTTGTTCTTATAATTCCTTGGATCTTCTTGCTAGGTGAATTTTAAATATTGATGAAGCCATAGACTGTCATCAACTTAACACTTTGCATGTCTATAGCCAAACAAATGAATATAGAATTTCCCTTATTCAGGAAACATTTCATGTATATTTACTGAGAACTGAGAGGATCTGTTTTGAAATGGAATTTGAAATTTCCTTTTGAAATGGAAAGTTTCTCTCCAGTTCAGTTCAGTTCAGTTCAGTTGCTCAGTCGTGTCCAACTCTGCGACTCCATGAATTGCAGCATGCCAGTAGCTCATGGTAATAACATCAGTTTCTCAAATGTCTAAAATAAACGTTTCAGTTGTTTCTTTCACTTGCCCTTACATTGCACTGTGTGCTAAACTGAATAGTTTTATGATGAATGTGTAACTTACAAAATGCTCTCTTTATATATATATATATACACACACACACACACACACACACACACATATATGTCTTCACTGTCCATTAGTCATCCCATCCTTCACCCTCTTTCTCCTTTGCCTCAGCTTTCTTCACTGAGACAGAGGATTGCCTTCACAGGGTTTCTTGAAGCCATCCTCTTTTTGTCACTCTCACTCCCCACTGTTAGGCTCTCCTCATACCTTATCTACCTTATCTAGCTTATAACAGCTTCCTTATGTATTATGTCCTCCAATCCCTCCAGTGTTGCCAGGATTTCTCCTCACCTGTGTAAACCCAAACCTTCATACCAACTATGTTATCTGCAAGATGAAGTCTAAAGTTTATCTGTGTGTTAGTCGCTCAGCTGTGTCCGACTCTTTGCAACCCCATGAACTAGAAGGTTCCTCTGTCCATGGAACTCTCTAGGCAAGAATTCTGAAGTGGGTTGCCATTTCATTTTCCAGGAACTTCTCCAAAGTCTATACAATATCGTAAAATGATTCTGTCTCTGATGTTCATCTTAAATCTCATCTCCTAAAGTTCTTCTCAAACTATGCTTCAGCCAGAAACAGTTCACGCTCTTCACGTTTTGAAGCTTTAAATTCCTCAGGGCTCTTTCACATTCTGTGCCCTTCACTGATGGAGCCTCCTTTCTCTCTCATGTAAAAAATTCTCTACACTCCTTGAGGTCAGCATTTAAGTCTTATTTATGCCTAGCGGGTGGGCATAAGACTTAATTGCTTATAAGTAGTGGGCATACTACTACAGTCCTAATTCCTTCCCATTCCTCTCACCCTGGGGCATCAAAATTATTTGAATTTGTTGAGCACTAATACTCTCAAAAATTAAAATTGCCAATGATTTTGACCACCAGTGATTAATCAGAGATGAAAAGATTATTTTCTATTTTGTATAAGAAAAACAAATAGAAAATACTAAGCACTTTGAAGGCAGGGTCAATATCTTATGTATTACTTATCTTTATCCATTATAGCATTATTCACAATAGCCAAGGTATAGAAACAACTTAAGTGTCTGTCACTGGATGAATGGATCAAGAAAGTGTGAGATAGATAATTGATATGCATACACAAGGATAGTATTCAGCCTTTAAAAAGAAGGAAATCCTTTCATTTGCCACAATATGGATGCACCTAGAGGGCATTATGATAATTGAAATAAGCCAGACAGAAAAAGACAAATACTGAATGGTGGTACTTATACATGAAATCTAAAATAAAAATCTAGCTCTTAGAAACAGAGTAGAAAAATGGTTGCCAGGGGATGGGAGTTTGAGGGAAATAGAAAGAATTTGGTAAAAGAGTACAAACTTTAAATTCTAAGATGAATAAGGTCTGAGGATCTCATGTATAGCATGGTGAGTATAGGTTATAATGTATTAATACAACTGAAATGTTTTGAGAATAAAACTTTAAAAATTTCTAAAAAATTTCTAAATGTTACATATGTGAGGAGATAGATGTGTTAATTAACTTGATGGGGGAATCCTCTCATGATGTATGCATACTTAAATCATCACTTACACTTTAAATATCTTACAGTTATATTTGTCAGTCATATGTCAATAAAACTAAAAAAAGGAAAATGGTATCTGATCTGATCTTCTGAGTGTTCTTCTATCTACTTGTCATCTGCTGATCACTGCTCATTCTGCCCTTGTTTTCAATTGACAGTTTAGGTGAGACACTGTTGTTGACATCTTCATTCAGTGTGATAGGCTCTTTCAGGTTTAACTCTCTTTCACTTACTTCGCTGCTACTCTTCAATGAATTCTCTTAAAATACATTGTCTAGCTTCTGATTTTTTCCCTTCTGTTTACTGTCTGTCATCTTCCCAGGATTTAACTCTTGAAGCTTAAATGCCAAGAATGTATCCTTTAAATTTTTTGTTTTGTTTTGTTTTGTTTTCTATTTAATTTAATTTTATTTTTAAACCTTACATAATTGTATTAGTTTTGCCAAATATCAAAATGAATCCACCACAGGTATACATGTGTTCTCCATCCTGAACCCTCCTCCCTCCTCCCTCCCCATACCATCCCTCTGGGTCGTCCCAGTGCACCAGCCCCAAGCATCTTCAACTTCCTGCTCTATCGAATCATTCCTTCTCAGAATAAACAAAGGAAAATTCTTCACATTAATTGAAAGTTGGAGGCAACAAAGAGGTACAAGGGGTTGAGTATGCAAAGAACTCAACATTGATACTTTAAAATATCCTACACAGAAATAATACAATATGTGAAAATGCTATTGCTGCTGTTCAGTCTCTAAGTCATATCCAACTCTTTGCAACCTTATGGATGGGGTCCCACCAGGCTTCTCTGTCCATGGTATTTCCCAAGCAAGAATACTGGAGTGGGTTGCCATTTCCTTCTCCAGGGAATCTTCCCAACTCAGGGACTGAACCCATGTCTCCTGCTTGGCAGACAGATTTTTTTTTTTTTTACCACTGAGCCACCTGGGAAGTATATGAAAGTAATTGGAAGCAAAAGAACTCATGCACTAATCAGGAACCTAAAAAGTAGTTCAGTCTTACTGGAGTTTAGAGAAAATGCATCCTGAAGTGGCCAAGAGTAAGACTCAAACGTTAGTAAAGTTTAGATTATGAAAGGCCTTACATGCTATTTAAGATGCTTGAACTTTATCTTGAAGGCAGTGGAGAAGCGTTAAAGGGCTTAAAGCAGAGAAGTAATGAAAGTATGAAAGGCCTTACATGCTATTTAAGATGCTTGAACTGTATCTTGAAGGCAGTAGAGAAGCGTTAAAGGGCTTAAAGCAGACAAGTAGTGACCTGACCGGATTCTTTTTTTATAAATGTTAGCTTGGTTGCCTTATATTGGATAGTGAGATAGAGTGTATCATCATCCACCATTATCTAGGAAAGACCATGAAAGATTTGGACTAAGAGAAAAAAATTGATCAATATGAGATATTTTAATTAAGTGATATGAACTTGGTAACTGAATGTAGAGAATGAGGCAAGGTGATGTAACAGAGATGACACCTCAGTTTTTAAGATGGGCAATTGGGTGAATAGTGTTACTTTTTTTTTTTTTTTAGGTTTAAAAAGGATTTGCTGTTGTTTTGTTCAGTCACTAAGTCCTGTCCAACTCTTTGCGACCCCATGAACTGCAGCATGCTAAACTTCCCTGTCCTCACTATCTCCCGGAGTTTGCTCAAACTCATACCCATCAAGTCAGTGATACCATCCAACCATCTCATCCTCAATCATCCCCTTCTCCTACTGCCTTCAATTTTTCCCAGCATCAGGGTCTTTTCCAATGAATCCTCTCTGCATCAGGTGGCCAAAGTATTGGAGCTTCAGCTTCAGCATTAGTCCTTCCAATGAATATTCTGGGTTGATTTCCTGTCCAAAGTCTGTTTTTATTTTTTTTTTCAAAGTGAAAGTGAAGTCACTCAGTCGTGTCTGACTCTTTGCAGCCTGTGGACTGTAGCCCACCAAGCTCCTCCGTCCATGGGATTCTCCAGGCAAGAATACTAGAGTGGGTTGCCATTTCCTTCTCCAGGGGATCTTCCCGACCCAGGGATTTGAACCCAGGTCTCCCACATTGCAGGCAGACCCTTTAACCTGTGCACCACCAGGGAAGCCCTTAAATACAAGAATACAGTCTCTCAGAAAACCTCCTATAGAGACACAGAACTTCAGATCCAAGTACTAACATCAAAGATTTCAAGGGAGGAAAGGAAGCCAGGTTGAAAGAAGAAGGGGGAGGAGGGGGAGAGAGGGAGTGAAAGGGGTAGCCTTACTGTAGGTGGTCTTCTGCCACCTACAGATACCCAGGCATTATGGGACTTTTCCCTTGGCCTCCAGAGAAGGGAGGACTGGAACTTGGCCCTACTAGAAATCAGACCAGACCAGAACTAGAATTCGAGTTCTCTGCCAATAGGAGATGGTCAGTCTCCAATCCTCAGCTCAGGCTGAGGGCCCTTCGACCAGATTCCTGCATCCAGGACTGGGGGACTAGAAAAATGGAGAAGGATAGGAAGGGTTAAGGAGAGGAAAGAGAGAGGGAAGGGGAGAGAAGTCAATAAAATCTCTTGTTCCTTACCAGTCAGGGCACTCTGGCCAGTTGTCCGTGTCAGGAGGAGACCAGGGACGAAAGAGACCGTTGCAGCCGCTGGGTCTGGTCCATTGGCAGGCAAGCTGGCCCCTGAGTACCCTGAGTGGTCAGGATGTCAGTCTCAGCAAATAAGAGTCCCCACCAGAGTCGCCATTTGTTGCAGGAAGGGGGACCCCTTCCAGGGCCCGAAATTGGGCTCTTGTCTAACACTCGGAAATGAATTGTCCAAGGAAACACATGTGCTGACAAAGCAAGAGATTTTATTGGGAAAGGGCACCCGGGTGGAGAGCAGTAGGGTAAGGGAACCCAGTACACATTTATGGCCAAAATATTGAAATATATGACAAAGTTTATAGTGAAAAACAGGTATCCCTCTTTATCTCATTCCTACATCCCAGACGTCTACACATTTCTTCTGATATTTATCTCCATGTTCCTAAAGACTTTGCCTATACTACTGCACACTGGTTTTTCAATCTTGAGTTGTGCTGTATACAGTCACTTCAGTCATGTCCGACTCTTTTTGACTCCATAGACTATAGCCTGCCAGGCTCCTCTGTCCATGGGATTCTCCAGGCAAGAATACTGGAGTAGGTTGCTGTGTCCTCCTCAAGGGATCTTCCTGACCTAGGAATTGAACCCATAGCTCCGGTGTCTCCTGCATCGCAGGCAGATCTTTACTCACTGAGCCACCTGGGAAGCCTTTTTCAATCTTGGGGGAAATCTATTGGTTTCCTACCAGTCCAAACCCCACCAGCTCAACACAGAAAAAACTTTTTCTCCATCTTCTGAGAGTTATCATAATTTTCAGATAAACTTAAGCAAATAAAATGAAAAAAACACAATAGTCATTGTATTATAAACCTACCATTTTTAGTATAGAAGACAGCTATTGGTTTGGGAAAATGGTAAGGGCAAGCAGGAGAAATTCAGTTAATTCAATGAGCTCAAAATGGAACATATTAAATTTGCTGTAGCTTTCTGGTCATCCAAGTAGAAATCCCAAGAGAAACATCCAGTAAACCATTGCCTATATAGGTTTGGAGCTCTGGGTAGAAATCTGTAGAGAGAGAGTTGTGTCTGTAAGTATCAGCAAGTACAAAGTAAAACTGAATTTCCTGTGATTCAAGTTAGCTGAAATTTTTATTAGCAAAAACTTTGCCTAAATTGTGCTTTATCTAGGCTTCTGCTTCACCTTAAATCTTTACTGTAAACTAATAGTTAAATTTGGTTAAAACTAATTGGTACAAAATGATTAGAACCATGTAACTCCCTCTTCTACATAAGAGAAAATGTTGAATGAGGGGTATTATTTTTAGCTTAAGATAAATTAAATTTTGTCTTGAATCTATCTCATTAAGATAATAAAATCAAAAAACTAGAGTTAGGTATCTCTGGAGAATTTGGATAAGAACTTGAAGAAGAGTTGCTACTACATATGAAGAATGTGATCTTTGTTGTCCATTCCTATTGAATTTCACCTATAAAACATTGAATGGATGCATAATTCAATCTAACTTCGGTTCCCTTTGAACAATGATACATTCTTCAGAAAAACTAAAATACAAGTGTTAGATAAGCCTAACAAAGTATTCCTGAGTGAGAAAACTAAAGCTCTGGTTTTCCAGTATGTCTTTCAATAGCAAAGCTATATTTAGCAAGAAGAAAAGAAAATGATGAAATGGAACAGTTGAAAAGAAAAAAAAAAAAAAAAATCAAAGCTTACTTGTGGCAGCCGGTTGGCTCCCTTCATCTTGACCAAGCTATTATGATGTCCTCAATTTGTTGTTTTGATATGAAATTATGGTTTTACACTCATCCAGGGTAGCTCATCTTAAAAGCACCAGTGTACATAAACCTCTCATTGCCAATCTGCTGATTGTGGAGCCAAAAGTTGTCAGCTAGAAAAATTACCTTTTAAAATATTTTATTTAGAATGACTATTTTTATTAGAAAAATATTTTTTATTATTTTTGTATGCATGACAGCAAAAAAAAAAATAAAAGAAAAATGCAATCCCTACTCTGTTTTCACAGTGTGAATATTGCACTGACAAGAAATGCTACAGCCTTTAGATGTTGCAAAAGTACCTGATTTGTGAGCATCTTTCCTTCTAATGAGATGTGTGTTGTGATGCAGAACTTATATTCCTCATGGATCCTGCATTCTCAGAATTATTACTTTTTCTTCTGTGAATTAGCACCACTTTTTTTTTTTTTTTTTTTTCACTTTTGTTAATAGTACAAGGTCCAGCTCTTGGCAAAGTTGTCTTCCATTTGGGAAAAAACAAAAACAAAAAAACAAAAAAACTGAGTTAAATATCTCAGTGTGATTTTAGGTTAGTACTCTGGACCAGAGTGGACTCACCCAGCAAGAAAACCCTTCTTTTCTTTATACGAAGACTTCCAAGTTCTGTGATTTAGCATGAGCCTGTAGTAAGCAGAGAGCTATTTGATGCTGAATTCTGAGCAAAGGGTTCTTTGTGGGAAGGTCTGTCAAACAGCGGAGTTACCATGGCAACCCTGGCTGGATAACCCATTTGGGAAAATACTTGTAGGACCTAACACTCTATCATCTGTCATTCAATAATTTCATGTTCATAATAACTAGGAAATCAATGGCTGTCCTCTGAGACAGTTTGTGGAAAGGGCAGGCACGCTATTGGCAGCACACAGCTTACATTTGCGTCTACTTGTTGTGATTCTTGTGCCAGGTTACGAGTGTGAGAAAGAACTCGTTTGTTTGGCCTGGCACAAAGATGAAAGGCAGGTTCACTTTTGCAATCTAATTACAACTGTAGTGTTTATATGTGCAAAAGAGAAAGAACCAATGACATATTAACAAAGCCTTTGCTAGACTATTAGGAAGTAAAGTTCACCTAATATTAGCATTTCACATTTCAAAATTCTGCAGGAAAAGACAAGTCCAAGTTATCACGTGACTGGCATGAACAAATTTGGTAATGTAAGAGGCATTTTTCTTATCTTAGCTTTCTAATTAAACTGCTTATCATTGTAGAGCTGTGTTACCTGGCTGCTATGGTGTAGAATATAAAGTGATCTTAGAAAAGTAATTAAAATTCTTAAACATGCAGCCCGTTGACTTTACATACAATTAGTTTTTAGAGTGTGAGGTTTAATAATGAGGTCAGTTAGCTGAGTAGAGAAATATACACTTAATAATTACCTTGACAGTATTTATCAACTGGAAAAAATGCCAGGGATAATTTCAGTAAATGGATATTATAAATAAGAAAGTATGATGAACTGAGACCATGAAATGAGTAGAACTGAAAAATTAAGCATTTTGTATTCTATGAAGAAAGGGATATTTCACCTTCATGAAGACATTTGGAAGACACAGATTTGCACGTATAAAAAGCTAATTGTTTTCAACTTAGAAGCATTCTGAAACATAAAGATGTTTGTAAATTGCTTTCTTTTCAGCACAATAGGTTTTTATTTTAAGCTGTTCCCAGTGAAGTACTGCTATCATTCTGTAAGTTTACAGCATTCAAGTTTTGTCAAAGTGGAAGTATGGAAGCTGATTAAAACATCATCTTTTTCAACATAAGAGATGAAGTCTTTGAAAGTCAAAATGGTATTTTTTCCTAAGAAATAGTAGTTCTCTGAAGAGCTGTGCTGAATATGAGCACATGAGACTGAAAGATTATAAGGTCCCTCTTAATTGAAAACCTGAGGTTTACTGAAGATTTTTTTTAAATAATATTTTCATACATTTTTCCCAGTAAACAATATAGCATCTTGTTGAATTTTCAAAGATCTGTTGAGCAAATTTACTGCTTGCTTGTCTCTTTCTCTTCTTTCTTTCTCACTCTTGAACTTTCTTCCCTCCTCTCCCTCCATATTTTTCACTTTTAATATTTTTGGGGGACTGAAGAATATAAATTTCTATTATTAATGCTCACAATTCAAAAATGAAAACTTCTGGTATATTTATTTGAGAAACTTCTGCAGATGGTCCAAGCCATATGAATAGAATCCAAAGCATATGAATAGAATCCAAGTGGTATCAAAAGTAAAACTATATTATGGAATAACTTTTTACTCCAAATAGTTTTTCTTTTAAAAGAGAGGGTTGATTTTATTTCTAGATGTAAGAACAGAAATAAGAAGTGGTACATATATACAATGAAATATTAATCAGCCATAAAAAAAGAACAAAATAATGCCATCTGCAGGGACATGGATGGACCTAGAGATTACCATACTGAGTGAAGTAAGGGAGAGAGAGATAAATATTAGACAAATAGAATATTACTTACATCTGAAATAGACAAATAGAATATTACTTACATGTGAAATCTAAAAAAATGATACAAATGAACTTATTTAGAAAACAGAAACTTACTCACAGACTTAGAAAACAAACTTATAGCTACCAAAGGGGCAACATAGTGAAGAGGAACAGATTGGGAGTTTGGGATTGATATGTACATACTCCAGTATTTAAAATAGATAACCAGTTGGTAGGAATGTAAACTGATATAGCCATTATGGAAAACAGTATGGAGATTCCTTAAAAAATTAGAAATAAATCTACCACATAACCCAGCAACTCCACTACTAGGCATATACCCTGAGAAAACCACAATTTTAAAAGACAAAGATACCCCAATGTTCACTGAAGCACTATTTACAATAGCCAAGATACCAAAGTAACCTAGATGTCCACTGATAGATGAATGGATAAAGAAGATGTGGTACATATATACAAAAGAATTTTACTCATTCATAAAAAAAAATGAATTTTAGTCAATTATAGTGAGGCTGATGAACCTAGAGTCTGTTATACTGAGTGAAATGAGTCAGAAAGAAGAAAACAAATATATTATATTAATGCATATACATGGGATCTAGAAAAATGGTATTGATGAACACATTTGCAGGGAAAGAATGGAGGAAGGTACAGATGTAGAGAATGGACTTGTAGACACAGTGAGGGAGGGAGACATTGGGATGAATGGAGAAAGCAGCATCAACATATATACACTATCAGGTGTAAGACGGGTAGCTGGTGAGAAGTTGCTGTGTAGCTCAGGGAGCCCAGTCTGGCACTCTCTGATGACCTGGAGGGATGGAATAGGGGGATGGGAGAAAGGCTTGGGAGGGAGGGAATGTATGTATAATTATGGCTGATGCACATTGTTCTTTGGCAGAAACCAACACAACATTGTAAAAACTAAAAAAAATAAAAATAAACAAAGGGAAAAAAAACCCCAACAAGGACCCACTACGTATAACACAGGGAACTCTGATCAATATTCTGCAATGACCTATGTGGGAAATGAATCTAAAAAATAGTAGATATATTTATATGTATAACCGATTCACTTTGCTGTAGGACAGAAACTAACACAACATTGTAAATTAATCAAAATTAAAAAATATTATAAAAGTTAAAGTTAACAATATTTAAAATAAATTGCCTTTAGCCTTTAGATAAAGAGATTTACCATGCTTTTGTTTTAGGAAATATATTTTAAATACCTTTTATTTTTTTAAAAAAGGTTGAAATCTATGTTATTTTTAAAATTCTTTTATTCATTTGTTTACTACATTTGTTGATTCTTTATAGGTCCTCAGGCACCCTGCTGTGTGCAGAAGTTACAAAAATAAAGGAACTCTATCCTCAAGTACTTCTCCGTCCATTGGGAAAAAAAAAGAAGTAGACAGGGATTCATAGGCTGCTATGGGAGCACTGAAAGGAAGTATTCCATATATTATTCTTAGAGGCATTTACCTTACTGTAGAAATTTGTTTATATGAGGTCATTTCTGATTTTAGGGACTGTAGTCTGCCAGGTTCTCTATCCATGTTTTTTTTTCCAGTCAAGAATACTGGAGTCAGTTGCCATTTCTTCCTCCAGGGTATCTTCCTGACCTAGAGACTGAACCTGCATCTCCTGAGTCTACTGTATTGGCAGGTGAATTCTTTATCACTGAGCCACCTGGGAAGACCCTTATCACCACTTTATAAATAAGGATTCAGAAATACCAACATGTAAAATATTTCTTGGTATTCTCAATAAGATTCAAATGTTTAAAAGGATATTTTTCAATATTCTCAATGAAACTCAGAGACAACTAGTATTAACATATGTTTTATTAATTATTTTATGGGACTGTCTTCAAAAGTTCCACAAATTAGGTGGTTTAAAACAATGGAAATGTGTTGTCTCCTTGTTTGGGAGCCCAGAAGTCTGAAGTCAGGGTGTCAGCTGAGCCATATTCTTACTGAAGTCCCCAAGGAAACTTCTAGCCTCTTCTAGCTCTGGTAGAGCCAGGTAGTTCCTTAGCTGTAGCAACATAATTCCAGTCTCTACCTTCTCTCTGCAAGCTTTCTCCCTGTGTCTTTACGTGACCATCTTCTTCTTAGGACATCAGTTATATTCGGCCCCTCCACTCTATCTGACCCTGTTACATTTTCAATGACTCTGTGTCTAAATAAGGTCATGATCTGAGATACTGAGAGCTGGACTTCAGCATACATTTTGGGGGGGACACAATTCAACACCTAACAGTATAAAAATGTCCACTTTAATGAAAATGAAACACTGTGAAAAAAATTTTTTTTTCTTTCAGAAGAATTAATCTATTTGTTTTCATGTTTTGTTGTGCAGAATAATGTGCAGCCTTTTTTAGTGTTTTCATTTGAAAACCATAAACCTAAGACTTCTTAAAAACCCTCTGTATTCTCAAATGCTGGAAAATACATACACACATAATTAAAAAGATGGAAACGGTTATTCTGAAGCTTTTGCATAATAACTCAGCCTTTAAATACAAGCCACTACTTGGAGTTCTTTATCATAGGCAGTTCCATAATTAGCACATCTCTTGCTACACCACTTTACTGTTGAGCCTTCTGATGTATTTTTGACCTAGCCTGACGTGAAATGCTAAAATGTTGACCTGTTCATAATTTTAGTGATACAGACTTTTCTTTAGCATTTAGGATGTCAGGGAGTATATTCTCTTTGGTACCCTACATAGGAGGAAGAATGCTTCTATGAGATGTAAAGGAAGACTAATTTAATTTGGAATCATGTTTGGTTTAATGGCTCTGACTGTTGAATCTCTCTTGGCCTTTATTTCCTCCTCTTTAAAGATGAAAAGGCTGTTGTCAAGATTAAATGATAACAAGAGAAAATGCCTCTTTCACTGTTGCCCATATAGAAGCTACCTGGGAAAGGGCTGACCACATTTGATTGGAAATGTCATACAAGGTAAGCCTAGGCTCTCCCAACCTAATGGCTAGAAAATGAGAACAAACAAAACCAGTGTTACCCCTGATGTAAGTACAGATATTCTATCTGTAGCATCTCCTTTCTAGCCTTCCTTCATCTTCCCAATTAAGACAGGAATGTGAAGAGGAATAGAAAGGTGGCATCCCCATGTGCTGCATTCGATATACACTACCTCCCCTGGTGTTTCTCTATATTTAGTCATGGGTTAGATCAGTAAGCCTCACACCTGAAAGTGAGAAATAGCATTGGTCAGACAGACTTCTCTCACTGGCTGAAAGCAAACAATCAATTGATACAGGATTCTTCATCTACTGGGCAGTCATTAGCTAAAGCAGAGACATTGCATCTTGGGGTTGACTTTTTAGCATGTTAAAGAACCTGGAGGATAAGCTGATTCTGGCTTATTTTATTGTATTGGGTTATTGCTTCACTGGGTACTGATAATTGAAGCAGGAATGCTATTTCAAGTAAAAGACATCAAAAGACATTTCATTTAAACCTAGCTAATTCTTTACAAGGCCCTATAGGTAAATAAAAATAGAGTAGCTATGGTCTTGTTTCATTTTCTTTCCCTATTAATTTCAGTTTTTAATGTGATCAGCAGCTTTTCTCCTAGGTTATAATAGCCCAGAGGAACTCTGTTTGTTAACAGGAGACAAAGAAGTTGAGAAGAAGGCCAAGAGTTTAAGATCTCTGGGTAGTCCAATATCTGCTATTCATTTCTCTATGATCTTAGGTTAAGACAAGTTATCTCTCTTGTGGGGGAGAGGTTAGCTCTGAAATAAAGAGATTGCATTAGATCAACTTTAATTAATATCTCTAGGGTTACAGTTTCCTCACTGAAAATCTAATAATTCCTATAGATATTTCCCACCATATCTGTGTATACAAAAATACAATTTTACATGTAAGTAGAAGTCATATCAGGCCCCCTTGAACCACATATATGGGCATACCTGGCTTTCATTCCCAAGGTCATGTCATGGTCAAAATGACTGCTTCATCTGCATTCATCATGTTCAATTTATTTCTGCTGGAAGGGAAATGGAAAGGAGAAAGGGATGATGAAGAAAAATGAATGAAGTGAATGATCCAGAAGTGATTTTAGGAAGGTTCTTGGGAGTTGCCTCATGACATATCACTTACATTTCATTTATGGGAAACATGGCTATACTTGAGAAATGAGTTTTGGGAGATCATGTACCAAGTTAGAAATTGGGAGTTCTTTTACTTTAGAAGAAGGAATGTGTTATTTTAGGTGAGCAACTAGCAGTCTCTGTTTTAGAGATAACATAGATGCACACTGAGCAAACAAAAAAGAAGAAAAAGAAGACATTGTGTAAGAAAAGATATGTAATCAGAATATACCACATGGCTCGACTGTGTTGCTTATGTGATGTAATGACTGAATATTGATATAAACAAAGAATGTGATTTAACAATATTAAAAAGTTAGAAGAGGAGTAAACAGCTAAATACTCATTGTTCACCATGGAATATCAAATCATAATGTCAGAAACCTAAAAATCTAGAAGTAAGAGCTTACTTAGTTAAGATGGTTAAGTGTTAAGCAAATTGCCAACAAGAGTAATTAAAACTGTGATCACTTCTGTGATGGAAAATACAGAATGCTATGGTGAGATCTAACTGACAAATAATCTCACTTTGAACCTAAGGAAAATTGTCCCAGAAGAAGTCATGTGAGATGAGTAGATATTTATGGGACAGATAAAAGGTTTTTCATTCAGAAGGACTAGCATAGTCAGAGGTCCTGAGGTAGTGAGGCATATGACAGAGCACACCTGAAGACTGGAATGAAACTGTGACTGATGAGAGCAGCAAGAACTGACTCTGGAAAAGCACAGTTAATCATATCTGGCCTTGCAAAACACTGCAATGGATTTAGGTATTTAGCATTAAGACACCAGGAATTTATTGAAGACTTAAGGTAAGGGTGTGGTCTGATCCAGTTTGTATTTTAAAACATAACTGTACTACAGATAGGCTTCGCTGGTGGCTCAGATGGTAAAGAATCCACCTGCAATGCGGGAGACCTAGTTTTGATCACTGGGTTGGCAAGATCCCCTGGAGGAGGGCATGGCAAACAACTCCAGTATTCTTGCCTGGAGAATCCCCATGGACAGAGGAGCCTGGCAGGCTATAGTCAATAGGGTCGCAAAGAGCTGGACGTGACTGAGCAACTAAACACAGCACAGCACAGATGACCTATGGAAAGTGTGTTGTATGAGCTACTTGAGAAGGCAAGGCGTATGTACTGGAATCAGTTTTGTACACTTTAGATGATGATAACTTCACCTTAGTTGATTGCTGTAAAAATAATGTCAACATGAGAGTAGCACTGAGAGATATTTAGAAGGAAAGTCAATGGGACTTTCTCTCTTTCTATACACACACACACACACACACACACACACATATATATATATATATATATATAACTGTAAAATGTAGCTACAGGTTTGGAACTTTGCCTTTTCTTCCTAGAGTACAGCAGCACAAACTGCCCACATATAAATAAAAGTTTAGTAAATAAATATCTCAGTCTGTGTATAGGAAAATATTGACACCATCAAATTTTTAAAAGGTAACATCCTTTGTTGTAAAGCATCTAACATTTCTGGTGAAATTTCAACTTTGGGAAAATATAATTAAGTATGGAAATGCTTTTTTAAATGTATTTAAAGGGAGAAATTGGTTACCTTGTGGTAGATAAAACACAATTATTTGGAAATGACGAATTGTGTCCAGAAGGCATGCTTTACCATAGCAACCTTAACACTGAGTTACAGTATGTCTTTCAGTTTTACAAAGGGTCATTTATCATGGGAGGAATGTGCTGAATATGTCACATTTTACTATCTGCCTATTTAGTTAGATAATCAAGATCTTGACTCTTGAAATGGAATTATTCTAAGTTTTGTCTACTTTCACGCTTGCAAATATAATGTGTATACTTTATATTCATTTTAAATTTTAAATAGATTGAAAGAGATGAAGTCTGGCTTACATGAACAGGACATAGAAGCAAAGCCATATTTTAGTTTTCTGCTAAGACTTTAAAACTGTGTAACTGATGGTGAAGGCTGAAATATTTTCTCTGAGATTGACAAATATATATTTCTTAATCTGAGCCATTTAAATTTGAGACTTTAAACATAGAATAAATTGGAGAAGATGATTTAAAATAGAACTTTGAGCAAGTATGCTACATTTTTTTTCATAATTGTTCCTATTTCCTTCACATACTTATATATCTCAATAGTTTAAACTTTGGTAACTAAATTTTTATTTTAGAGATGAATTTTTCTTCTGTCAAAAATAAGATTTTTTTTTTTTCCTTTCTGAAGAACAAGAATGGCAAAAGAAGTACTCTCTGATTAAAAGCATTTTTTTGTTTTTATTTTACTTTTCTCAACAAGTATTTTTTTAATATAAATTTATTTATTTTAATTGGAGGCTAATTACTTTACAATATTGTATTGGTTTTGCCATACATCAACATGAATCCACCACGGGTGTACACGTGTTCCCTATCCTGGACCCCCTTCCTTCCTCCCTCCCTGTACGATCCCTCTGGGTCATCCCAGTGCACCAGCCCCAAGCATCCTGTATCCTGCATCGAACATGGACTGGTGATTTGTTTCTTATATGATATTATACATATTTCAATGCCATTCTCCCAAATCATCCCACCCTCTCCCTCTCCCACAGAATCCAAAAGACTGTTCTATACATCTGTGTCTCTTTTGCTGTCTCGTGTACAAGGTTATCGTTACCATCTTTCTAAATTCCATATATATGTGTTAGTATATTGTATTGGTGTTTTTCTTTCTGGCTTACTTCACTCTGTATAATAGGCTCCAGTTTCATCCACCTCATTAGAACTGATTCAAATGTATTCTTTTTAGTGGCTGAGTAATGCTCCATTGTGTATATGTACCACAGCTTTCTTATCCATTCATCTCCTGAGGGACATCTAGGTTGTTTCCATGTCCTGGCTATTATAAACAGTGCTGCGATGAACATTGGGGTACACGTGTCTCTTTCAATTCTGGTTTCCTCGGTGTGTATGCCCAGTAGTGGGATTGCTGGGTCATAAGGCAGTTCTATTTCCAGTTTTTTAAGGAATCTCCACACTGTTCTCCATAGTGGCTGTACTAGTTTGCATTCCCACCAACAGTGTAAGAGGGTTCCCTTTTCTCCACACCCTCTCCAGCATTTATTGCTTGTAGACTTTAGGATCGCAGCCATTCTGACTGGCGTGAGATGGTACCTCACTGTGGTTTTGATTTGCATTTCTCTGATAGTGAGTGATGTTGAGCATCTTTTATGTGTTTGTTAGCCATCTGTATGTCTTCTTTGGAGAAATGTCTATTTAGTTTTTTGGCTCATTTTTTGATTGGGTCTTTTATTTTTCTGGAATTGAGCTGCAGGAGTTGCTTGTATATTTTTGAGATTAGTTCTTTGTCCATTGCTTCATTTGCTATTATTTTCTCCCACTGTGAAGGCTGTCTTTTCACCTTGCTTATAGTTTCCTTTGTTGTGCAGAAGCTTTTAAGTTTAATTAGGTCCTATTTGTTTATTTTTGCTTTTATTTCCAATATTCTGGGAGGTGGGTCATAGAGGATCCTACTGTGATTTATGTCGGAGAGTGTTTTGCCTATGTTCTCCTCTAAGGGTTTTATAGTTTCTGGTCTTATGCTTAGATCTTTAATCCATTTTGAGTTTATTTTTGTGTATGGTGTTAGAAAGTGTTCTAGTTTCATTCTTTTACAAGTGGTTGACCAGTTTTCCCAGCACCACTTGTTAAAGAGACTGTCTTTTCTCCATTGTATATTCTTGCCTCCTTTGTCAAAGATAAGGTGTCCAGAGGTGCGTGGATTTATCTCTGGGCTTTCTATTTTGTTCCATTGATCTATATTTCTGTCTTTGTGCCAGTACCATACTGTCTTGATAAGTGTAGCTTTGTAGTAGAGCCTGAAGTCAGGCAGGTTGATTTCTCCAGTTCCATTCTTCTTTCTCAAGATTGCTTCGGCTATTCGAGGTTTTTTGTATTTCCATACAAATTGTGAAATTATTTGTTCTAGCTCTGTGAAAAATATAGTTGGTAGCTTGATAGGGATTGCATTGAATCTATACATTGCTTTGGGTAGTATACTCATTTTCACTATATTGATTCTTCCAATCCATGGACATGGTATATTTCTCCATCTATTAGTGTCCTCTTTGATTTCTTTCACCAGTGTTTTATAGTTTTCTATATATAGGTCTTTAGTTTCTTTAGGTAGATATATTCCTAAGTATTTTATTCTTTTCATTGCAATGGTGAAAGGAATTGTTTCCTTAATTTCTCTATTTTCTCATTATTAGTGTATAGGAATGCAAGGGATTTCTGTGTGTTGATTTTATATCCTGCAACTTTAGTATATTCATTGATTAGCTCTAGTAATTTTCTGGTGGAGTCTTTAGGGTTTTCTATGTAGAGGATCATGTCATCTGAAAACAGTGAGAGTTTTATTTCTTCTTTTCCAATTTGGATTCCTTTTATTTCTTTTTCTGCTCTGATTGCCATGGCCAAAACTTCCAAAGCTATGTTGAATAGTAGTGGCGAAAGTGGGCACCCTTGTCTTGTTCCTGACTTTTAGGGGAAATGTGTTCAATTTTTCACCATTGAGGATAATGTTTGCTGTGGGTCTGTCATATATAGCTTTTATTATGTTGAGGTATGTTCCTTCTAGCCCTGCTTTCTGGAGAGTTTTTATCATAAATAGATGTTGGATTTTGTCAAAGGCTTTCTCTGCATCTATTAAGATGATCATATGGCTTTTATTTTTCAATTTGTTAATGTGGTGTATTACATTAATTGATTTGCGGATATTGAAGAATCCTTGCATCCCTGAGATAAAGCCCACTTGGTCATGGTGTATGATATTTTTAATGTATTGTTGGATTCTGATTGCTAGAATTTTGTTAAGGATTTTGCACAACACAGAAATACAAAGGATCATAAGAGACTATTATCAGCAATAATATGCCAATAAAATGGACAACTTGGAAGAAATGGACAAATTCTTAGAAAAGTACAACTTGCCAAAACTGAACCAGGAAGAAATAGAAAATCTTAACAGACCCATCACAAGCACAAAAATTGAAACTGTAATCAGAAATCTTCCAGCAAACAAAAGCCCAGGTCCAGACGGCTTCACAGCTGAATTCTACCAAAAATTTAGAGAAGAGATAACACCTATCCTACTCAAACTCTTCCAGAAAACTGCAGAGGAAGGTAAACTTCCAAACTCATTCTATGAGGCCACCATCACCCTAATACCAAAACCTGACAAAGATGCCACAAAAAAAGAAAACTATAGGCCAATATCACTGATGAGCACAGATGTAAAAATCTTTAACAAGTATTTTTATATACAGCTAGAAACTTGGAGAGATTTAGCAACCAGAGACCATTACAATGCCTGGAATGAATATTCTTGCCTAGGCAAATATTCTAGTTGGTCTGAATGTGTGCATTGGATTAGGCCTGCTCTTTTATATTGTAGCAGGGTGCTCTAGAAGTTGAGTCCAAATATATGAAAACTTTTCCCAAAACACTACCATATTACCCTTACCTAAAAGCATCACGTGTCTTGGCATTTAAACTTACTGATAAAAGCATCTTTCTTAGTTTTTTCTGAAATGCTGTAACAGGATACTATTGACTAAGTGGCTTAAACAACAGAAATTTATTTCTCACAGTTCTGAAGCTAGGAAGTCAGAGATCAAGGCACTGACAGATCTGGTGTCTGGTAAAGCCCACTTCCTGGTTCATAGAAGCTGTCTTTCCCTGTGTCCTCAACATGGCAGAGTAGGTCTCTGGGATCTCTTTTACAAGGCACTAATCCCTCTCATGAGAGTTCAGCCTTATGATCTAATCATATCCCAAAGGTGCCCATTGTCAAATTCCAACACATTGGGCTTAGGTTTCAACATGTGAATTTGGGGCGGGGAGGGCAAACATTGATCATCTAAAATGTACGTTCCAAAAGATACTTGAATTTGACTTCCTGCCTGATAGACTTGTTTTGTTGTTTGATAAAAACAACTGCGGAGGCAACCTCTTTATCACTTTCAGAGATAGAATATCAAGATGAATGTTGTAGCCTGATCAAGGACAAGTTCCAAATATTCTTACTTGGAAAGGGAAATTGTATTTTCTTAATTCTAGTTCAGTTCAGTCGCTTAGTCATGTCCGACTCTTTGAAACCCCATGAATCGCAGCATGCCAGGCCTCCCTGTCCATCACCAACTCCCGGAGTTCACTCAGACTCATGTCCATCGAGTCAGTGATGCCATCCAGCCATCTCATCCTCTGGCATCCCCTTCTCCTCCTGCACCCAGTCCCTCCCAGCATCAGAGTCTTTTCCAGTGGGTCAACTCTTTACATGAGGTGGCCAAAGTACTGGAGTTTCAGCTTTAGCATCATTCCTTCCAAAGAAATCCCAGGACTGATTTCCTTCAGAATGGACTGGTTGGATCTCCTTGCAGTCCAAGGGACTCTCAAGAGTCTTCTCCAATACCACAGTTCAAAAGCATCAATTCTTCGGCTCTCAGCCTTCTTCACAGTCCAACTCTCACATCCATACATGACCACAGGAAAAACCATAGCCTTGACTAGACAAACTTTTGCTGGCAAAGTAATGTCTCTGCTTTTCAATGTGCTATCTAGGTTAGTCATAACTTTCCTTCCAAGGAGTAAGCGTCTTTTAATTTCATGGCTGCAGTCACCATCTGCAGTGATTTGGGAGCCCCCCAAAATAAAATCTGACACTGTTTCCACTGTTTCCCCATCTATTTCCCATGAAGTGATAGGACCAGATGCCATGATCTTCATTTTCTGAATGTTGAGCTTTAAGCCAACTTTTTCACTATCCACTTTCACTTTCATCAAGAGGCTTTTGAGTTCGTCTTCACTTTCTGCCATAAGGGTGGTGTCATCTGCATATCTGAGGTTATTGATATTTCTCCCAGCAATCTTGATTCCAGCTTGTGTTTCTTCCAGCCCAGCGTTTCTCATGATGTACTCTGCATAGAAGTTAAATAAGCAGGGCGACAATATACAGCCTTGATGTACTCCTTTTCCTATTTGGAACCAGTCTATTATTCCATGTCAAGTTCTAACTGTTGCTTCCTGACCTGTATACAGATTTCTTAAATTCTTAACTCTAAGGAAACATATTTTCAAAATGTTTTAATATTTTTAAAAATGATAAAGAAGCTTGTAATTCATACATGCCTTGAACATTATAGTATATCCTTTTCTCCTTGCACTAAAAAGCTGATGTTAAATTAATGGTTATTTTATATGCAATGCCATTTTGGCCACAGGAAATTTGGTAAGTGTCATTGTCAACACAATCTGAGAAACATCAGCCACTTTCATGGAAAGCAACTGGCAATCCAGTGACAAGGCTAATAGTTATGATGTTCTTCTTTAATATAGTCACAGTTTTAGTTTCATACTCTTCATTCAATCATGCATTAGTACATGCTGTGTATCGGTTACATGCCAGATAGTATTCAAGATGCCAGGAAAGCAGAGATGATGATGTCCTCCAAGATATAACAACCCAGCAGACAAGTAAGGAGGCAATGTTAGAATTCCTAGAATAGTGATAATTATAACATGGTGTGGAGATACAGAGATAGGGGCACTGTGTTCAACTTCAGAAAGAAGGAAAAACTCACAGAAGGGTAAAATTTGAATTTGTAGATGAGTAACTATAGTCACCGTAGAGGAAATAACATCATCAAACATACACAGGGATAAAGTTGCAGGAGAATGTTGTAGACTGGCAGGACTGTACAGTGTTTGTAGGGTGAGTAGAGGAAGTTAAAGGTTGAAGTTAAATGGCACTTTGTGTGGGTCTTAAGACTAGCCACACTTTCAGATAATGTTTATATGTGTGTGTGCATAAAATATATAAAAATTCATATATATGTATATGGGTGTATGCACGCATATGTGCTAAGTCGCTTCAGTTGTGTCTGACTCTGTGACCCTATGGACTACAGTCCTTCAGGCTCCTCTGTCCATAGGATTCTCCAGGCAAGAATAGTGGACTGGGTTGTCATTCCCTCCTTCAGGGGATCTTCCCAACCCAGGGATCTCCTGCTTTGGCAGGCAGATTCTTTACCAATGAGTCACCAAGAAAGCCCATATGAGTGTATATATTTATAGTATATATATAATGACAAGCTTAGTCTAACATGCATGTTAACTTTCTTGATGGTTAAGTAACAAAAACTTAATTGTTTAATTTCCTAATTATTCATCCTTGCAACAGATAAGTAGCAGCCTTTATCTTATGTATGCAACCTATAACTTGTATGATTACAGATTTGTATATTTTTATTAAAAAACTAAGCATTGAATTGCAAGGAGAGATAAGAAAGCCTTCCTCAGTGATCAATGAAAAGAAATAGAGGAAAACAACAGAATGGGAAAGACTAGATCACTTCAAGAAAATTAGAGATACCAAGGGAACATTTCATGCAAAGATGGGCTCGATAAAGGACAGAAATGGTATGGACCTGACAGAAGCAGAAGATATTAAGAAGAGATGGCAAGAATACACAGAAGAACTGTACAAAAAAGATCTTCATGACCGAGATAATCACGATGGTGTGATCACTCACTTAGACATCCTGGAATGTGAAGTCAAGTGGGCCTCAGAAAGCATCACGATGAACAAAGCTAGTGGAGGTGATGGAATTCCAGTTGAGCTATTTCAAATCCTCAAAGATGATGCTGTAAAAGTGCTGCATTCAATATGCCAGCAAATTGGGAAAACTCAGCAGTGGCCACAGGACTGGAAAAGGTGTTTTCATTCCAATCCCAAAGAAAAGCAATGCCAAAGAATGCTCAAACTACCACACAATTGCACTCATCTCAACGCTAGTAAAGTAATGCTCAAAATTCTCCAAGCCAGGCTTCAGCAACACATGAACTGTGAACTTCCAGATGTTCAAGCTGGTTTTTGAAAAGGAAGAAGAACCAGAGATCAAATTGCCAACATCCACTGGATCATCGAAAAAGCAAGAGAGTTCCAGAAAAACATCTATTTCTGCTTTATTGACTATACCAAAGCCTTTGACTGTGTGGATCACAATAAACTGTGGAAAATTCTGCAAGAGATGGGAATACCAGACCACCTGACCTGCCTCTTGAGAAATCTGTATGCAGGTCAGGAAGCAACAGTTAGAACTGGACATGGAACAATAGACTGGTTCCAAATAGAAAAAGGAGTGTATCAAGGCTGTATATTGTCACCCTGCTTATTTAACTTCTATACAGAGTACATCATGAGAAATGCTGGGCTGGAAGAAGCACAAGCTGGAATCAAGATTGCTGGGAGAAATATCAATAACCTCAGAAATGGAGATGATACCACCCTTATGGCAGAAAGTGAAGAAGAACTAAAGAGCCTCTTGATGAAAGTGAAAGAGGATAGTGAAAAAGTTGGCTTAAAGCTCAACATTCAGAAAACAAAGATCATGGCATCCAGTCCCATCATTTCATGGCAAATAGATGGGGAAACAGTGGCTGACTTTATTTTGGGGGGCTCCAAATCACTGCAGATGGTGATTGCAGCCATGAAATTAAAAAGCACTTACTCCTTGGAAGGAAAGTTATGACCAACCTAGACAGCATATTAAAAAGCAGAGGCATTACTTTGTCAAGAAAGGTCCGTCTAACCAAGGCTATGGTTTTTCCAGTGGTCATGTATGGATGTGAGAGTTGGACTATGAAGAAAGCTGAGCACCAAAGAATTGATGCTTTTGAACTGTGGAGTTGGAGAAGACTCTTGAGAGTCCCTTGGACTGCAAGGAGATCCAACCAGTCCATCCTAAAGGAAATCAGTCCTGGGTGTTCATTGGAAGGACTGATGTTGAAGCTGAAACTCCAATACTTTGGCCACCTAATGCGAAAAGCTGACTCATTTGAAAAGACTCTGATGCTGGGAAAGATGGCAGGCAGGAGGAGAAGGGGATGACAGAGGAGGAGATGGTTGGATGGTATCACCGCCTCAATGGAAATGAGTTTGGGTGGATTCTGGGTGTTGGTGATGGACAGGGAGGCCTGGCGTGCTGCGGTTCATGGGGTCACAAAGAGTCTGACAATTGAGTGACTGAACTGACTGAAGCATTGAATGATAAAGTAGAATTTATACAGTTCTAATAGGGTTATTTTCCCCTGCTTCTCGGAGCATCATGCTGTAGCAGATTATCATTTATTTGAATTTATAACTGACATTGACAAACAAAAAAACTACATTGATATTTGCATGTATTAACTTTTTAAAAATAGAAACATGCTTTAAAATCTAAATTGAAAAACTTGGAAACATCACTTTCATTCTATGGAACAGTAATGAAAGTGGAATGTCATCCTAATTGAATCATTGGTATCATTTCTGCTTATATATTATCAGGAAAGTGTAGGTGGGAGAAAGATACTGTGATATACACTTTAAAACACTAACAAAGGCATTATAGCTTGCATCAAAACAAGGAAGTAACCGTAGTTGCTACATATGGATGACTGACTTGAAAACTGGCCTTAAGGAATTTTATTCCTAGTAAAACATCCCTGACTTTTTAAAAATTCTGTGATCATGTTTCATGCAAATCCAAAAGTAAGCTGCATCTCTATATATAGTCATGACTTCGTCCTATTTAAAATGGTTAAACCGAGGATTCTATAAAGATTCTCTACATTTTGCCTGTGGCTACTTTTCTACCATGAAATTTCAGAGTTGGCTGTTATGTAAAACAAAGCAATTTCACTGCAGTCCTCCTTGGAAGACAGCTCTGATATATGAAGAAAGCATTGATCTATTGCTGCTTCCCTGAGTGGATACAGCAGCAGCCAAAGGAAAAGGGCTTGGCTGGAGAATAGACGGGTGACCATTGTCGGTGTAGGTGTCAGTGGCAGGGTGACTGCTGGCTCAGATCAGCATCTGGCTGACAACTCACAGCCTGGGAACCAGTCAAATGTGACAAATCTCCCCTTGCAATTTGATGGGATGCCCTGCTTGATTTCTTGTAGCCAGAAGAAAAGCAGATTTCCGATTAAGGCTGCTTTGTAACTCCATTCAGAGATAAAACAGGATTTTCTATGCTAATTTGTACTCTTTTCCATAGGAAATGAGAATAAAAAGAAACCCTTTGTTAAATGGGCTTGAGCAATAACTCTGTCGTAAGTGCCTTTCTTTTCTTGTTGTTTTGTCCTGAATGCTGGTGTTTATATTTGGTGTTTTGGTTATATGCTTTTTTAAAAAGTAGGATGGCTTCTGTGAGAGTTGCCATAAAGCTGTGGTTAGACAGTGTTCACTGCCAAACTAGTGTCTCCATGTGCTGTAATCCTGTTTAGTACCTGTACAATAGGGGAACAGCTGGTGCAGGCTGCAGTTGGTATGTGAGTATGCTATGTTGGGACTTGGGATCCACACAGACAATGAACCAGGTCAGCTTAGAACAGACCTAAGCACCCCTCAGACAGCTGGCTCAGTAACTATACACTAGCCAATCTTGGGAGGGTGATTCATGGAATAACATTAATTTTCTTCTCTAGCAGACGGTGAGGTAACGGAAGCCAGGTTGATTGTGCTGCCTTGGGATTTCTACCTAATGATCTTCTGGAAAGCAGGTGCATTGGCAAGGATTTTAAGCTTCTGAAAATTCAACTAGTATTACAGAGTAAACCTTTGCTGCCATGGGGGTTTGGGAGCCGGGTGCATTAATGTGAGATCATTACAAAGCATTTTGGTGACTACTACAGAATTAATGGCACTTTTATGACTTGTGGTTAATGAATGTCAAGAAATAAGAGTTTATATCTGTTCAAATTGTAATTTTAAATCAAACTTGCAAGCTGTCAGATGCATCCACCACATGAGGACTCCTTCTTGGTAATATTTGGTGTTTCTCTACATCCATCACAATTTTAGATCGTTGCTTGGAACCTCAGCTACAGTTCTACATAGGCTTGATGTAAGTTTTACCATGACAAAAGCAAAGCAAGTTGTCGCTTCCAAGAGGGCAATTTCCATGTCGTCCCTGTGGAAACTTAAGTTTACTTCAGCATTGAAGTAGGTAAAATTATTCCTATTTGTGGAGCATCTCCTGATTTTGTTAAGTAGCATTCTTTAAGTTACTGATTGGCCGTGTGGCCTAATGGATAAGGCGTCTGATTCTGGATCAGAAGATTGAAGGTTCAAGTCCATTCATGGTCGTTTGTTAAGCTCAAGTAATGCAGGGGCATCTGCTGTGAGCCCATTCAACTCTCTGTCCTTCCCACACTTCTAAATCATCCAGTCTTTACTCATCTCTGTCTTCTGCCTGAGGAAAAAAATCTCCCTCCAATCAATACCAATTGATTTTACCATGCCTCTCATCCTATTTACTCTGACTTCCTTTACTTTCCTGTTCCATCTCTCTGCAGCATCTTCAGTCTCTTCTTTCTTCCATGCATTCCTCTTTTAAAACGAGCAGACGAACAAATCCTTTCTTGATCCTGTCATCTCCTACAGTGTCATTTCAGCTTCCTCTTCTCTCTATTACACACTTCTTGAAAGAATAGTCTTCATCCACTGTCAACACTTGGTCACTTGCCCCATCCCTCATTCAACTCTCTGTAGACCTCACTGTCTTCCCCTACACAGCCTCTCAAGAATGGCTGGTACATTCCAACCTACCACCCTCCACACCACACCACTACCTGGAATCCTCAGCCATACTTGACCCTGCTAACGAGCCCCTCATTTTTGAAACTGGGTGGATTCTTGACTTTCTTGACTCTTTCTTCTCTATAGGTTCAGTTCTGAAGTCTATTTTTCTGTATCTTTTTCTGTGATATTTTCCCAATTCACTATTGTCAAATATATCTTAGTGACCTTCACATCCTTATAATTATATTTGCCCTTTCTAACTAAAATTTAAACTCCATAGAGGACATCTTATTTGAAGAAGTATCTCGATACAGTCATACCCAATTCCAATCTATTTCCACAGTAACTCTTCTTCCTGGCACCCTTATCTCTATTAATGACACAGCTTTGAAATCAGACAGCCGGTCTTACAAATGTTCTAATTGTTGATTCCTTCCTATCCCTTGGGGGCTTCCATGGTGACTCAGACAGTAAAGAATCTGCTTGCAATGCAGGAGACCCAGGTTCAATCCCTGAGTTGGGAAGATCCCCCGGAGAAGGGAATGGCTACCCACTCCAGTATTCTTCCCTGGGAAATCCAATGGGCAGAGGAGCCTGGCAGGCTACAGTCCATGAGCTCTCAAAGTCGGACATGCCTGAGCGAGTAATACTTACGCTTCATATCCCTTGCCAATTACTTGGCAAAACAGCTTCTTCCTATTTCTGTAGCATTTCTCTCATTTGCTCAGTATACACTTCTTTTCCATTCCCCCTTTTAATGACTGTTTATACACTATTGTAAAAGATTAATTTTTATTATTAATACTGTTATTAGATTCCTCTTTGTTTCTTCCAGGTCAAAACTCTTGAAAAATTGAAACAATGGCCTATACATTGTCACTCCCTTACACAAAAATCTTCAGTAGCTCTTCATTACCCACTACAGAAAGAATAAACACAGACCACCCAATAGACAAGTTCATCTGTTCTCAGAGGATTGATTCCACAATTTACCCTGCAGGGTAAATTATGTCATTCCTTTAATGTTCCTATGCTTTCTTATTCATATGTTCACTATTCTTTTCACTGAAAATTTTTCTACAGCTCCTCCATCTCTCCTGGCTAAATATATCCTATCTTATGAAGTTTTTCTGAGAAACAGTAAAAATATTACCAACATTGAAGTCCAAATACATGCATTATATACTTATAAGTAAATGATATATAAAATAGATCTCTCATCAAGCTAATACCCCACTGTGACTAGTATACTATATCTCTACTGATAGTTCTGTTTTAATGATTTATTTATTTAATTATTTAAGGTTAGCAGTGTATCCGTGTGTATCAATAAATACTTGTTGAATGAACAAATGAATTTAACTGATGGTTTTTAATTAGAATCTCGTGGCTCATTATCTTGGTCTTTCTTGAGGCTGACAAAGTTATCCATTTTGCTTTTATTTGTAATTTTATTCTCACTGATGTGTACACCATTTACACCTATTTATACTATTTACACTAATGGAAATAGTTAAACGGATTTATTGTTGAAGCAGAAAAAGAAAAATAAACACAAATACAATTAATTTTTATTTTATTAATTAATATTAGAAGAGAATATTATGTATCTGCCATTACACATCAAAAATTATGAAATAAATTCCCAGTCAAAGGAGCTATGTGTCACAGACACCTAGCAGATTGTCTGGCATGTTCATGAACCTCTGTTGGTTATCATTATTGTAATAAATTTCTAGTAATAAACTCCATTGGAAATCATGACTAGTGTCCAGAGTTTTATGAACATATACTTGCACACAAAATCTACATATGCATCTCATTCTCTGTGCATATGTGCTTACATAGTACATGCACAATGGGAACTTCTTTTGTCAATATGACATTTATTCAAGTCATGAGTAGCTAAGCTCCTCTCTGCCATAGCTCCCTTCTTTTTATGAATGCCTATTCTGGGTGTTCTTTGGAAGGAATGATGCTAAAGCTGAAACTCCAGTACTTTGGCCACCTCATGCAAAGAGTTGACTCATTGGAAAAGACTCTGATGCTGGGAGGGATTGGGGGCAAGAGGAGAAGGGGACGACAGAGGATGAGATGGCTGGATGGCATCACCGACTTGATGGACGTGAGTCTGAGTGAACTCTGGGAGTTGGTGATGGACAGGGAGGCCTGGTATGATGCAATTCATGGGATTGCAAAGAGTCGGACATGACTGAGCAACTGAACTGAACTGAACTGAACTGATCTGGTTATCCTAAAGTATTTCTGATTTCATTTGTCCAACAACTCCTCTTTGTTCATTAAAACTTAGCATAGAATCAACTCCGATTTTTTTGTTTGTTTCTTTTTGGAACTCCGTGGCAATAATTTAAATTAGATAAATCTTTAAGCTTCTTTATACTACAAAATGTTCCCAAAATTTATCTGAATTTATATAATCCTATACCTCTGATCTTTTGTACATGGTTCAGTTAGTTCAGTTCAGTTCAGTCGCTCAGTAGTGTCCAACTCTTCCCGACCCCATGAATCAGCACGCCAGGCCTCCCTGTCCATCACCAACTCCCAGAGTTCACTCAGACTCACGTCCATCGAGTCAGTGATGCCATCCAGCCATCTCATCCTTTGTCATCCCCTTCTCCTCCAGCCCCCAATCCCTCCCAGCATCAGAGTCTTTTCCAATGAGTCAACTCTTCACATGAGGTGGCCAAAGTACTGGAGTTTCAGCTTCAGCATTATTCCCTCCAAAGAAATCCCAGGGCTGATCTCCTTCAGAATGGACTAGTTGGATCTCCTTGTAGTCCAAAGGACCCTCAAGAGTCTTCTCCAACACCACAGTTCAAAAGCATCAGTTCTTCGGCGCCCAGCTTTCTTCACAGTCCAACTCTCACATCCATACATGACCACAGGAAAAACTATAGCCTTGACTAGACAGACCTTTGTTGGCAAAGGAATGTCTCTGCTTTTGAATATGCTATCTAGGTTGGTCATAACTTTCCTTCCAAGGAGTAAGCGTCTTTTAATTTCATGGCTGCAGTCACCATCTGCAGTGATTTTGGAGCCCAAAAAATAAAGTCTGACACTGTTTCCACTGTTTCTCCATCTATTTCCCATGAAGTGATGAACCGGATGCCATGGTCTTTCTTTTCTGAACGTTGAGCTTTAAGCCAACTTTTTCACTCTCCACTTTCACTTTCATCAAGAGGCTTTTGAGTTCCTCTTCACTTTCTGCCATAAGGGTGGTGTCATCTGCGTATCTGAGGTTATTGATATTTCTCCCAGCAATCTTGATTCCAGCTTGTGTTTCTTCCAGTCCAGCGTTTCTTATGATGTACTCTGCATATAAGTTAAATAAGCAGGGTGATAATATACAGCCTTGATGTACTCCTTTTCCTATTTGGAACCAGTCTATTTTTCCATGTCCAGTTCTAACTGTTGCTTCCTGACCTGCATACAGATTTCTCAAGAGGCAGGTCAGGTGGTCTGGTATTCCCATCTCTTTCAGAATTTTCCACAGTTTATTGTGATCCACACAGTCAAAAGCTTTGGCATAGTCAATAAAGCAGAAATAGATGTTTTTCTGGAACTCTCTTGCTTTTTCCATGATCCAGCACATGTTCACAATTTGATCTCTGGTTCCTCTGCCTTTTCTAAAACCAGCTTGAACATCAGAAAGTTCACAGTTCACGTATTGCTGAAGCCTGGCTTGGAGAATTTTGAGCATTACTTTACTAGCGTGTGAGATGAGTGCAATTGTGCAGTAGTTTGAGCATTCTTTGGCATTGCCTTTCTTTGAGATTGGAATGAAAACTGACCTTTTCCAGTCCTGTGGCCACTGCTGAGTTTTCCAAATTTGCCTGCATATTGAGTGCAGCACTTTCACAGCATCATCTTTCAGGATTTGAAATAGCTCAACTGGAATTCCATCACCTCCACTAGCTTTGTTCGTAGTGGTGCTTTCTAAGGCCCACTTGACTTCACATTCCAGGATGTCTGGCTCTAGGTCAGTGGTCACACCATCGTGATTATCTGGGTTGTGAAGATCTTTTTTGTATAGTTCTTCTGTGTATTCTTCCCACCTCTTCTTGATATCTTTTACTTCTGTTAGGTCCATACCATTTCTGTCCTTTATCGAGCCCATCTTTGCAGGGAATGTTCCCTTGGTATCTCTAATTTTCTTGAAGAGATCTCTATTCTTTCCCATTCTGTTGTTTTCCTCTATTTCTTTGCATTGATTGCTGAAGAAGGCTTTTTTATCTCTTCTTGCTATTCTTTGGAAGTCTGCATTCAGATGCTTATATCTTTCCTTTTCTCATTTGCTTTTTGCTTCTGTTCTTTTCACAGCTATTTGTAAGCCCTCCCCATACAGCCATTTTGCTTTTTTGTATTTCTTTTCCATGGGGATGGTCTTGATCCCTGTCTCCTGTACAATGTCACCAACCTCATTCCATAGTTCATCAGGCACTCTATCTATCAGATCTAGGCCCTTAAATCTATTTCTCACTTCCACTGTATAATCATAAGGGATTTGATTATAGGTCATTATAGGTCATACCTGAATGGTCTAGTGGTTTTCCCTACTTTCTTCAATTTAAGTCTGAATTTGGTAATAAAGAGTTCATGATCTGAGCCACAGTCAGCTCCTGGTCTTGTTTTTGTTGACTGTATAGAGCTTCTCCATCTTTGGCTGCAAAGAATATAATCAATCTGATTTCGGTGTTGATCATCTGGTGATGTCCATGTATAGAGTCTTCTCTTGTGTTGTTGGAAGAGGGTGTTTGTTATGACCAGTGCATTTTCTTGGCAAAACTCTATTAGTCTTTGCCCTGCTTCATTCCATATTCCAAGGCCAAATTTGCTTGTTACTCCAGGTGTTTCTTGACTTCCTACTTTTGCATTCCAGTCCCCTATCATGAAAAGGACATCTTTTTTGGGTGTGAGTTCTAAAAGGGCTTGTAGGTCTTCATAGAACCGTTCAACTTCAGCTTCTTCAGCATTACTGGTTGGGGCATAGACTTGGATTACTGTGATATTGAATGGTTTGCCTTGGAAACGAACAGAGATCATTCTGTCGTTTTTGAGATTGCATCCAAGTACTGCATTTTGGACTCTTTTGTTGACCATGATGGCTACTCCATTTCTTCTGAGGGATTCCTGCCTGCAGTAGTAGATATAATGGTCATCTGAGTTAAATTCACCCATTCCAGTTTATTTCAGTTTGCTGATTCCTAGAATGTCGACATTCACTCTTGCCATCTCTTGTTTGACCACTTCCAATTTGCCTTGATTCATCTACCTGACATTTCAGGTTCCTATGCAATATTGCTCTTTACAGCATCGGACCTTGCTTCTATCACAGGTCACATCCACAGCTGGGTATTGTTTTTGCTTTGGCTCCATCCCTTCATTCTTTCTGGAGTTATTTCTCCACTGATCTCCATTAGCATATTGGGCATCTACTGACCTGGGGAGTTCCTCTTTCAGTGTCCTATCATTTTGCCTTTTCATACTGTTAATGGGGTTCTCAAGGCAAGAATACTGAAGTGATTTGCCATTCCCTTCTCCAGTGGACCACATTCTGTCAGATCTCTCCACCATGACCTGCCCGTCTTGTACATGGTACTATATTCTTAAGAGATGTATTGCCATGAAATAGTTGCCTAACTTCTAATATCAGTTTCACAACACTGAGTCTCTCCCCAAATCATAAGATTTCATTTTAATTTGCCATAACTCCAGTCTAACTCCAGTAGCTAAAAAGTTGATATTAACATTCTTAGTTGTTAAGATTTTGAACAAGTTAGTCATTATAACCCATCCAAGTCATTCAGAAAGCAGAAAGACTGTTAGAAGTTGGGATAGGATAGATGGTCTTACATGAGATACTCCGGGAGTTGGTGATAGACAGTGAGTCTGGTGTGCTGCGTTTCATGGGGTCACAAAGAGTCAGACACAACTGAGTGACTGAACTGAACTGAACTGAACCGAACATGAGAAACATGTTTTTCATGTAATACTATCAATATGCATTTGTCATGAGGCACAAGCCATTAACTCTGCTTCCAAAATGGAAACTGAGATTCAGAAAGTTAAGCATGGTACTGCAGCTCAATTTGTAGAGCTGAGCCTTAAACCCATGATGTTTTGCTTTTGAAGCCCATATTGTTCCATTATTCTATGTTTCCATAATGCTATAGAAATTTCTATTCCACACTAAAGCCATTCCATTCTGTGTCTGGTTTCCTTCAGACCCTTCTCTCTTTTATTCAAAAATAATTTATCACTTGATAGGAATGAGTTCAACCTACTTATGCTTTGTTTGTTTTGGTACAAAGTTTATACAAACTTTGGTACAAAGTTGCTGTCTTAATGTAATTAAGATGCAAAGCCACTCTGAACATCAGTATTTTTAAAATGGGCAATGTTTTGCTCCAAGGAATAATTAGTGCTCTATAAACATACTGTGCATGTATTTAGTCTGCTTATATAAAACTGTCCTTATTTTGGATTTATTCTCTCTTCTTTCAAAAAAAAAAAAAAAAATATATATATATATATATATGCACCTTATCTTTATGGTTAAGCAAATGACCTGACAAGTATTGATGATCTATTTGAAAACTTGACAACTTTTATATTGATATTTCTGAATAGTCATTCAATTATTCTAGGTTATGTTCTATTTCTTTATACAAAATTGCTTAAGAGGTCATTAGAAGCCATCATGACTTGTAGTGTCAGGATAAGTTGAGCTTTTTCATGCTAACTGCATTTGTTTAAATACATAAACTCAGAAGTGTTGTCTTTGAGTCCTAGTCATGCTAAGCTATTTGGAGCAAACAGTTTTCAAATCTTTAGCAGTTTAATGAAGTAAAGCTGCATCTCTCCTTCAAACAGAGTTTCATATGGGTCTGTAAGCTTATCTGAATGTTTTTATTCAAGTAATGAATCTGGGATCCAGGCTGTAATGCCTCTGGGATCTAGGTTGTATTCACCTGTGACTGCACCATACTGGTGAGTTTTGCTTGCAGGCAGTTGGTGAATACCTGTGGTCCATTCCCAATGGATTTAATCACTAGACTTCTAGGTCTGCTTCAGCCTAGACGGAGGCTCACATGTAGCTGGATTAAGAACAAAAACAATTTTTAAGAATCCCAGTGCAAAACCACAATTTCCAAGGTATAACCTTCATTAACACTCCTTTGATTCCACTGGCTTTATAACCTCAATAATCTTTTTACTATTTGAAATAGATTTTAAATGTGAAGCAACTAAACTCCAGATTGGTTGAACTTGATATCTAGAGATACTGAACATCAAAGAAGAATCATATCTTTCAGAAGAGTAGATGGATATGGCGCATGATGGAAAATCATCTTATTAACAAAGAATCCAATAAACAGTCACTTAATTCCCTTTGCCTGGTACCAATATCTAAAATTTGGGTCACTCACTGTCCCACTAGGGGTTGGTGAATTCTTCATGTTTAACCACATATCTAATTTCAGAAGCTAAAACCCAGCCTTGTCACAAGTCTAGTAAGAATTTGCTCATCAGTGTAGTCAGTATAGCCTATAGGTAGGACATGTCCGATGAATTGTGAAAGGAGGCAATGCTCTGATTGAAGCCCAACCCTCCAACAACCCTTCATTCATAGCACATTCATCAAAGATGCTGCGCTATATGAAGTGGGTTCTATTGCCTTACTTCCTGAGGGAAGTAATATATCTTATTGTAAAAGGCAGAGTCTTAGAGTTAAGACCATCTGGATTTAAATCTCAGCTTTGCCACTTACCAGCTGTGTGACTTTGATCAAATCACATAATATTCGAGCCTGAGGTTTTTATGTTAAAAAATAACCACGTACATCTCATAAAATTTGTATGAGACTTAAAGCACATTTGGTATAGTAGGTGCTTTGGAAATGTTAGTTACTTTTTAAAATTAGTAACAAAGACTCAATGATTTCACACCCTGGAAACTCTATTAAAACAGCCTCTTTACTTGCTATCCCCTTACCTGCTTTATTCTTCTTATTTATATTAACTTGATTGGACTGGACTACAGACTGTGTGTTCAATCGTGTCTGACTCTTTGTAACCCCAGGGCCTATAGCCCGCCAGGCTCCTGTGTCCATGGAATTTTCCAGGTAAGAATACTGGAGCAAGTTGCTATTTCCTACTCTAGGGGATCTTCCCGACCTACATCCACCTCACGTCTCTTGTGTCTGCTGCATCAACAGGTGGGTTCTTTACCACTAGTGCCACCTGAGAAGGCCTTACATGATTATCTGTATGCAAGTATATAAGCAGGCAGGGAATAAAAGAGATATCCCAGACTCTAGAGTATCCAAGGCTTCCCAGATGGCTCTAATGGTAAAGAATCTGCCTGCCAAGGTGTGAGATATAAGTTGGATCCCTGGGTTGAGGAGATCCCCTGGAGAAGGAAATGGCAACCACTCCAGTATTCTTGGAAATCCCTGGATTTCCTGGGAAATCTCATGGACAGAGATGCCTGTAGGCTACAGTCTGTGGGGTCATGGAGTCAAACATGACTGAGCAACATAACACAGAGTATATAAGAAAAAGAACCCAGTTATTCACCATCACACCACTCTGTGTTAATCCCTTTACTTGCTTTGATATTTTATAGGATGCTTATCTGATTAATTTATTTATTGCTTCTTATTACTATAAGGTTTGTTCCATGAGATCCAGGACCTTTGTATATCTTGAATATTATTATAATGATTGAAGAGGTGACAGAATCCAAAGATGAGAGAGGAGTGATCATATATCACAGTACTAGATAGAAAAGTAGAGTCTAGATGCAAGTCAAAAAAGAGATAGATAGCAAAAAGACATAAAGAGTGGTATTGACAGAATTGTATTCTCTGCCCCTAGAGCAGGAATATTCTGTTCTATATTGTCTATTGTGTATGTGTGTGCTTATCGGATAGGGGGAGGTAAAAAGAGGAGAGAGAAAGATATGTAGGTTGCCGGGATGCAAGCTTAGTTGCTCAATCCTGTCGATTCTTTTGCTACCCCATGGACTGTAGCCAACCAGACTCCACTGTCCATGGGATTCTCCAGGCAAGAATACTGGAGTGGGTTGCCATTTCCTCCTCTAGGGCATCTTCCCAAAGCAGGGATTGAATCTGAAACTCCTGCAACTCCTGCATTGGCAGACAGATTCTTTACCACTGTGCCACATGGGAAGCCCATCTGATCTGTAGGTTGACGGTGAAAGTGAAAGTCACTCAATCCTGTTGGACTCTTTGCGACCCCATGGACTATACAGTCCCTGGAATTCTCCAGGCCAAAATACTGGAGTGGATAGCCTTTCCCTTCTCCAAGGGATCTTCCCAACCCAGGTCTCCCACATTGCAAGTGGATTCTATTGAGGCACAAGGGAAGCCCAACAATACTGGAGTGGGTAGCCTATCCCTTCTCCATTGGATCCTACCAACCAAGTAATTGAAACAGGGTCTCCTGCATTGCAGGTGGACTTTTTAACAACTGAGTTATCAGGGAACCCATCTGATCTGTAGGTTAGGGACCAGGGAATTGATGAGAGCTCAATTTTTTTAAAAAAATTAAAAAATGGGCAGAAGATCTTATACATTTTTCCAATAAAGACATACAGATGGCCATAAGACATATGAAAAGATCCTTAACATCACTAATTATCAGAGAAATGCAAATCAAAACTATAGTGAGGTATCATCTCACACTAATCAGAATGTCCGTCATCAGAAAGTCTACAAATAATAAATGCTGGAGAGGGTTTAGAGAGAAGGGAACTCTCCAACACTGTTGGTGGGAATGTAAGTTGGGGTAGCTACTATGGAGAACAGTATGGGAACTTTTCAAAAAAAACTAAAAGTAGAGTTACCATATGATCCTGCAATCTCACTCCTGGGTACATATCCAGAGAAAATCATAATTAAAAAGAGACATGCACTCCAATGTTCATAGAAGTACTGTTTACAAAATCCAGGACATGGAAGCAACCTAAATGTCAGTCGACAGATGAATGGAAAGAAGATGTCATATATATATTATATATGCACACACACAATGGAATATTACTCAGCCATAAAAATTAATGAAATAATACCATTTACAGCAACATGCATGGACCTAGAAATTATGATATAAGTGAAGTCCTTCATCAAAGAAACAAAAATATCATAGGGGAAAGAAATGCAAACAGGCAAAATGGTTGTCTGAAAGGCCTTACAAATAGCTGAGAGAAGAGGGAAGTGAAAAGCATAGGAAAGTATACCCATCTAAATCCCAAGTTCCAAAGAATAGCAAGGAGAGATGAGAGCCTTCCTCAGTGGTCAATGCAAAGAAATAGAGGAAAACAGTAGAATGGGAAAGACTAGAGATCTCTTCAAGAAAATTAGAAATACCAAGGGAACATTTCATGCAAAGATGGATACAATAAAGGACAGAAATAATATGCACCTAACAGAAGCAGAAGATATTAAGAAGAGGTGGCAAGAATACACAGAAGAACTGTACAGAAAAGATCTTCACGACCCAGATAATCACGATGGTGTGATCACTCACCTAGAGCCAGACATCCTGGAGTGTGAAGTCAAGTGGGCCCTAGGAAACATTACTATGAATAAAGCTATTGGAGATGAGGAAATTCCAGCTGAGCTATTTCAAATCCTAAAAGATGATGCTGTGAAAGTGCTCTACTCAATATGCTAGCAAATTTGGAAAACTCAGCAGTGGCCACAGGACTGGAAAAGGTCAGTTTTTATTCCAATCCCAAAGAAGGGCAATACCAAATAATGTTCAAACGACTGCACAATTGCACTCATTTCACATGCTAGCAAGGAAAAGCTCAAAATCCTTCAATCTAGTCTTCAATCTAGTCTAGTCTAGTGTTCAATCTAGTCTTCTACGTGAACTGGGAACTTCCAGATGTAGAAGCTGGATATAGAAAAGGCAGAGGAATCAGAGATCAAATTGTCAACATCCGTTGGATCGTACAAAAAGCAAGAGAACTCCAGAAAAATATCTACTTCTGCTTCATTGAAAATTATAAAGCCTTTGACTGTGTGGGTCACAACAAACTGTCGAAAATTCTTAAAGAGATGGGAATACCAGACCACCTTACCTGCCTCCTGAGAAACCTGCACAAGGGTCAGGAAACAGCAGTTAGAACCAGACATGGAAGAACAGACTGGTTCCAAATTGGGAGAGGAGTACGTCAACGCTGTATATTGTCACCCTGCTTATTTAACTTTTATGCAGAGTACATCATGTGAGATGTCAGGCTGGATGAATCCCAAACTGGAATCAAGATTCTGGGGAGAAATATCAATAACCTCAGATATGCAGATTATACCACCCTTAAGGCAGAAAGCAAAGAGGAATTAAAGAGCCTCTTGAAGATAAAAGAAGATAGTGAAAAAACTGGCTTAAAATTCAATATTCCAAAAATAAAAATCATGGCATCCGGTCCCATCACTTTAAGGCAAAAAATGAGTACACAATGGAAATACTTTTATTTTCTTGGGCTCCAGAATCACTGTGGATGGTGACTGCAGCCATGAAATGAAAAGATGCTTGCTTCTTGGAAGTAAAGCTATGACCAACCTAGACAGAGTATTAAAAAGCAGAAACATGACTTAACCCACAAAGGTTCATATAGTCAAAGCTATGGTTTTCCCAGTAGTCATGTATGGATGAGAGAGCTGGATCATAAAGAAGGCTAAGCACCAAAGGATTGATATTTTTGAACTGTGGTATTGGAGAAGACTCTTGAGAGTCCCTTGGAGTGCAAGGAGATAAAACCAGTCAATCCTAAATGAAACCAATCCTGAATATTCACTGGAAGGACTGATGCTGAAGCTGAAGGTCCAATAATTTGGCCACTTAATGCAGAGTGGTGACTCATTGGAAAAGACCCTGATGCTAGGAAAGATTGAAAGCAGGAGGAGAAGGGGATGACAGAGGACAAGATTTTGGATGACATCATAGAGTTAATGGACATGAGTTTGAGCAAACTCTGGGAGATGATGAAGAACAGGGAAGCCTAGTGTGCTGCAGTCCACGGGGTCACAGAGTTAAACACAACTGAGTGACTGAACAACAACAATGACAATTGCTTATATGTGGAACTAAAAAAAAAAGATGATACAAATTACCTTACATACGAAACAGAAGTAGATCCACAGACACAGAAAACAAGCTTATATGTGTGTGTGCTAAGTTGCTTCAGTCATGTTTGACTCTTTGCAACCCTATTTATTTTTTGAAGTAACTGTTGATGATTATTTCCAAACATAGAGATATGACTGCACTACTATCAATACATATATTTCCTACTATAATACATATTAAGAAAAAAAGTATTCTCTGTTGGTACATGTTTAGTATAGCAATCCCCCATCAACAGTGGAGTGGAGTAAGGTTATGAAATTGCTTAGATGTATTCAATCTATTTTATGCATCCATGCTTAAGTATAAAACTTGGAACTTTGGAGTTAATTTTAGACTATACTTCTGGTCCTTGGGGAAATTCTTACAGCTCAATGTGTTACAAGCATCACCAGGATGACTTCTTCTAGCCATCTAGGAATTTGCATAATGATGACTATCTCTGAGTGACAGGCAGTATAAAATACTGATTAAACAGTGGACCCACACTATTTGGATTTGAGTCCTAGCTCCTCCATTTACTACTAATATGACCCATTTTATACCCATGTCAAGAGGAGATAGTCATAGTACTCACCTATGAGAGTTGATATGAGGATTAAAACAAATTAATAACATATTGTTCAGAAGGACGACTAGTATACAAAAAAATGCTAAATAAGTATTGTCTTGTTTTCAAAAATGTTTAAGAATTATCAGCATTCTCTTATTCATCATAGTGTTTAAAAAATACTGAAAAATAAAAGAATATGCTGGCCATTTACTTGGTTACTTTTGTAGAACTAAGAAATGGTGAAGGTAGTATTCTGGGAAACCCTACATACTGTATATGAAGTTGTTAGACAGTGTGACATTATCAAGATATGATACCCTGGAGTGTACATAGTCAATTGGTCTATAGATGATCAAACCAAGAAAGCCAATATTACACTGGGCTAGATTAGTAGCTGTTAAATTCCTCAAAGAACTACCTATTTCACAGTTGTATGAATCTTGCTTCAGATGTTATCCATTTCTTGTACACTTATATCAACATTACTTACACATTATGCATTAAGAGAAATAAATACAATATCAGGGTTATTACTCTAAATGTATTTTGTTACATTCTTTACACAGAAAAATAAATCTTTGTGCTATGTGCTAAGTTGCTTCAGTCATGTCTTGACTCTTGGCAACCTTATGGGCTATAGCCCTCCAGGCTCCTCTGTCCATGGAATTCTGTAGGCAAGAATAGTTGAGTGGGTTGCTGTGCCCTTCTCCAGGGCATCTTCCTGACCCAAGAATGGGACCTTAGTCTCTTGTCTCCTGCACTGCCAGGCAGATTCTTTACCACTGTTACACAAGAAGCTGAAAAGCAAATATTCAGAAGTTGTTGAATGACCAGTTTGTAACTGTACAATAGCAACAAGTGGACAGAAGTATGACTATAATGTTTCTGCGAAATAAGTTTGAAATAATGTAAAAGAGATTTATTATGACAGAAAAGTTAGAACTAAACAGATAACCTGAAAATTGGAAACAGATAATTATTTTCATAACTATACTACTTGATTACCAGTAACCAATAGGGATGGGGCTACATCCTAGGTGTCAGATACACTAGACATATATTATCATCACAATAACCTTAACCCTTGAAATAATTGTTTGGTAGATGCTATTATTATCCTTGCTTTAGAGATGAAAATGGAAGAATCAGAGAAGGTTAAAAAACGATAACTTGCCAACATCACATAGATAGAAATTAGGGAAGCTGGGTCTTGACCCAGGACAGACTCATATAGAACCACCATTGCCCTAACATAGACCAACTACTTCACAGTTTATGAATCCCTCCTCATGTATTTTATCCCATTCCATCCTCACAATCAGTCTGCAGGTTAAGTATTATTTGAGTATGTAAGTTGCATCAAGTGACACAGGTTGACAGTAACCAAGTTCAAATGGAACCATTCCTTGGAATCCCACACCCTTCCTTTCCATTGGAGTCTAGTCTAATAACTTGCCAATTCTTGGAGGAGTTCATAAACTGGTGAAGCACTGTTAGTTCCACAAGCAATGATTGAATTGGGTTGGCCAAAAAGTTCATTTGGGTTTAGCCATATGCTATTACAGGAAAACCCAAATGAACTTTTTGTCCAAACCAATAGATGCAAAATGAAGATGGTCAGCTAGTGAATAAATTGTGAAGAGTGTGTTTGGTTACATGTTGTTCCTTGTAACAACTGTAAGACTGTAACTAAGCAAATGGATGTCATGTATGCTCTCTTAACAGAGCATTTTTGTAAATTCATGATATTAGTTCATATTGTATGGTGTTATGGAAAAAAAAACACTGGTTCAGAGCCAAAAGACAAAGGCTCTAGGTTTCCCAGCTTTAGGAATTTCAACATCTAATAATTTCTTTCTTAATAAATAAGGGACAATATCTGAAATACTTACTTCAGAAAAATTATAAACATCAAATGAGATGATGTATGATTTTAAACAGCTGGCATTCTTATACCACCAGATGTAAGATAAGTACCCAATAAATACTTGGGGGATAAATAAATGAATATGTAAATAATTTGTGAAACAGAGTATAACTTGGAATGCATACATAGTGTGTGTGTATATATAAAATTGTAAACATCAAATGAGATGATATGTGATTTTAAACAGCTGGCATTCTTATACCATCAGATGTAAGATAAGTACCCAATAAATACTTGGGAGATAAATGAATATGTAAATAGTATGTGAAATAGAGTATAACTTGAAATGCACACATAGTATGTGTATATATATATACATGAAGTGAAAGTGAAAGTTGCTCAGTTGTGTCCAACTCTTTCAGGCATCATGGACTATACAGTCCATGGAATTCTCCAGGCCAGAATATTGGAGTGGGTGGCCTTTCCTCTCTCCAATATATATATGAGGTAACTGATAAAACACATGTGGTCATACTTTACTTTTTGTGTACCTGGCACAGAAAAATTCGTTTCATGGATTCTCGAATTTGTGTTTATAGAATTAAACCAGATTATATCTATCTTATGCTTATGATTCTTCAATCCTTTGACTTACTCTCCTTGAATAAGCCCTAATGGGGAAAAATGTTACCTGGCAATTAGGTATAGAGACAGAAACACAAGTGTATGTCACTTTGCCAGAATCAGGTCTCTTCCTATATCCCAATCACAGCCATTTATTCACTCTGCCTCTATTGCAGACCTGCAGTGTGAAAGACACCCAGGCTACTCTTGATATTTTGAGGAAGTCAAAGATCAATTAATTATAAACATCAAACTCATCTCAGGTTGCCAGGTCTTCTGTTGCTGCTCCCCTCCCGTATCTCATAGTCCAGTAGGAGTGATAAGGCATGTATACAGAAATCATGTAAGGAAGTGTTGTGTGTCTTGAGATGAATATGGATAAGATTCACTGAGATTTTGCAAGTTGAAGAGATCACTACTTCAACTCCAAGAGTCCAGGGAGGAGAGTGTTTAAACTGAACCACAATAGCTTGATTTGTGTTTCTGAAGAATAAGCAGTATGAGGTAAAGTCTGAGGCAATGGTAGGAAGATATATATACCTTACATATAGCTGTTCAGCTTTGTTGGAGCCTGAAAAGAAAGAGATGTGCACTCCAGAGACCAATTTGCTGAGGACTATAGTCCTTCTAAGATAGGGAACCTCGAGCTAAAAGCCAGGGAAATCCCAAGATGAGTTGCCCTTTTTCCTGTGCACTCAGGGAACACACCCAATGACTGGTTGTGGAGGAGTTTTAGCTAATTGAAAGTACTTAGCCATGACATATTAAAAATTTTTCAGTTTGATAAATTTTCTATTTTTCAACTTCAATTCACTTTCATTATTTCAAGCTGTATCTATCTTTTAAAGATGTATTCATTCTCTCTCCTTTTCTCTCTCTCCCTTCCACCTTATTTCAGCACTTTCAAGGGCTAACCTTCATTTCCTGTCATCAGGATCATATGAAGGCATATTGATGTAGCTCTAGCTTCCTCTACAAGACAGAGAGCTCAGCAAATTAGGTATCAAGTTCAACCACAGAATTTGTAATTGGAGAACTGAGTTCAGATCTCTTTACTCTGTTTGACCTTGAGCAAGTTCCTGTCTCCCTGAGCCTCAGATTCTTTGTCTTTATGATTGAATATAAGATATTAAACTTTAGAAAATGTTATGCAGGTAAACGTCTACTCAAAAGTGCCCAACTATATCCCTAAAATAAACGCAAGATAGAGACTAAGAAGGAAATTTGTACACTAGGTATCAAGACAGATAGCAGAATTAGAAGATCCACACATGACTGTGGCAAAGACAGAGGGTCTGAGAGTGGACTTACCTATTGAACATCCACACCTGCATAGGAGAAACAACACCAGTCTTTGCAAAGGTAATAGAGAAACTGTCATCTGCAACTGATGGCAGCTGCCATAGACTCAAGGACATGGTGACTCAAAATAGTCATATTTGGACTGTCCCTCTCTCTCTTATTTGGGACTGCAACTGTGTACTGCATTGACCAGTAGGGATGGGACATAGGTGCAGCCTCTTTGATAAGTCATTTTTAAAATGTCTTCTTGTGAATGTAACAAAAATACAGGAAGCACATAAAACAAAGTTCTACTAAATAAATTATAATGCAACCACCTAGTAAAACTACTACCCAGATTAGGAATTAGAACTTTGTTAGCCATGCTGAGACTTTCTGATGTCCCCTCTTAAACACAGTCCCCTTTCTCCCCCTAAAGAGTAACCACCCTCTTGACTTTTTTTGGTAATCCTTTTCTTACCTCTATTTATCATTTTATCACCCAAATTATTTGCATATACAAAATATAGTTTAGCAATGTTGGTTTATAAAGTGTCTTTATAGATTTCCTAGCCATCATATCTCCCTACTCTTCCTCCCTGCCTCTCTCTCTCAGAAACTGAAATATGTATTTACATTGTTACCCACAATCTGAATTTGGCTGACTGCATCCCTGTGGCATAATTTAACATACTTCTTGGTCTTCCACATTCCATGGAATTCTCTCACTTTGGGAAAAACTTGCTTTTGGAAAGGTGTCATTTTCTTCTGTCAGGTATACAATATCTGGTTATTTCCTGTGTGTGTGCATGAGTGTGTCCTGTCAGCAGCCATTAATTCTTAGTACTAGGTCCATTAAATAATTAAGGGCTGCATGGCGTGTGCATGCTCTATCATTCCTTGGCATTCATTGGCATAATTCTATAAAGAAAATTATTTCTTTCATGTACTATTTAGTCTAGAAGTACAGTTTGGTGGCCCAGATGGTAAAGAATCTACCTGCAAAGGAGGAGGCCCAGGTTCCACCCCTGGGTCCAGACAATCCTCTGGAGAAGGGAACGGCAACCCACTTCAGTATTCTAGCCTGGAGAATTCCATGGACAGAGAATACTGGCTGGCGATAGTCCATGGAGTCACAAAGAGCTGGACACGACTGAGCAACTAACACACACTCACATGGTTTATATAGGAAAAGCAAGATAAATGCTGGATTCCTTCTGTTCAGTTACTTCTCACTTAGCCCTCTGATATATCAGCCCAGATCTTGATGAAAATGTCTCTTATTTTGAATATCACTGTATTTGAGGGGAGTAAACTAACACACTTTAAAGGCAATTAAAACAAATAACTATATCTTGAAATATATGCCCAACATATTTGTTTATACTTTGATGAATCTCTTTTAAGAATGTTTGAGAAGTTAAATTATTATTATTATTATATATTATTATTAAATTATATATTATCATGTATTATTAAACATCTATTGTCTGCTTATTTTAACCCATAATATACCATATTATTACTGTCCAAGACAGATAATATCTAATCTATTTGCCTTGTTAAAACATTGTTTGGATTAACACACTTGTTACTATCTGCTTCAAACTTATACTCTAATATGAGATTTCACAGCTCAGTCATTGGAAAATCTAACACTCATGCTCTATTGAAATTTAGAGAAATTTAGAATCATAGTTCTCCTTTTCTATAAATTGCCTTTCAATTTTGGAGGAAGAACCTGTAAGGAGCAAAAGATAGACTGTTCCAAGGTACCAGAGTCAAGGGCATTATTTGATAAGTGAAGGAAGAAGCTACACTTGCTTCCTGAGAAAGAAATTAAATAACAGACTTAGAAATGAAAAAGAAAACAGTCAAGAAAAGTTGCTGAAATAATAACTCTAATTTGAAATTTCTTACTTCATTGTTCATTCTTTACTTTTCTATGATGAAGAAAATATTTTTTAAGGCTGTGATTGTTTCAATTTTCTTTACAAACCAACTACAAAATATTATGAGAAAGGTCCAGTAAGCAACCATAGCTTCAATAATTGTTTCCTACTTAGCTTTCAAAACCTTTTGCATAATTAAGACCTTTATCAGTAGAGGAAAAAAACATTTTCATTCATAGATGAGTGAACCATCCTTGCCTTGCTGCTACTGCTGCTGCTGCTAAGTCGTTTCAGTCGTGTCCGACTCTGTGCGATCCCAAAGACGGAAGCCCACCAGGCTCCCCCATCCCTGGGATTCTCCAGGCAAGAACAGTGCAGTGGGTCATCCTTGCCTTATTGCATTCTAATTCCTTGATTTGACTTTTCAAAGGACAGAATTTTAACATCTGAGAGTCATTAATTTTATCTCAACTTGGCAGTATAGAATTCTTCAAAAAATAGTCAACATTTGCTTTGAGTATGTGATCTCTTGAATAAGAACACTTGATGGGAAGTGGTATAGAGACTCAAAGAATATTAAACTTTAAAAAGCATCTAACATATATTTTACATTTGTACCTAAGGAGGTTGCATGTGTTTGTGACCACCGTTGACTTTCATAAAGGTTCCCCTCAAATACTTCCTTGATTATATCCTTTTCATAAAGAAATCAAAATAATTAATATTTACTACTAGTGGTTTCTAATTTACAGGAAGTCCTGGTAAACTTTGTTCACATGCAGGTCCTTGAAGTGATACTGCTTCGTGTAGTTCTCTTAGCTTGGCTTTCATCCAGGCTGTTAGGTGAAATTAGGCCCAGAAAATAGGATTATTACATCCCAAGGGAAATGACTGATAAGCAGCAGATGATTGCTCATCTCCTGGCTCCTTGCTGGTGTTGAGGTGTTGCTAGTTACAAAGCCAATTTGTTAACAATTAGTACTCATTAGAATCATTTCCTGTTATCGATTCTAAACATTTGACAAAGCACTTTTAGGAAATTGGACCCCCAAAAGTAGCTATCCATAAGAGTTGAGCAATTAAAAGTCTTCAGGATCCAATGTAATTCCTAACCAGAGTCATCAGTTTCCAAGTAATTATTTTTGCTTTGAAACCCACCTGCTATCCTGTCCAGTTTAAAAATGTGCTGGTACAAGGACATACTTCTTAATTAGCAGAGGTTGTAGATAACTCAGTATAGAAACAAAAGGAATTTTCTTTTATTATTATTATCTGCTTTAGCTATTTGTATATCTTTAAGGGACAAAAAAAATGCCAGCTTGCAATACAATATATATATTGTGAGTGTGTGAAATTAAATGCATTACTTCTATTATCTAAGTATCTAAGCTTAGTTTTTATTTCTGTGTTCACCTTTGTATTTTATGAACTCTAAATATAGACTCATAAATGGAGTCATTGTGCATTACATTAGAATTTAAATATTACCAGTGTCAGCTTTCCGAAATATTATATATGACTTTAATAAAATTAGCATAAATACTATATGCATTTGAAATTTTTCTCAGAAAGGGCATTGTATTTATCTAATTTTAAAATATAGATCTGCATGTATTATAAGGCTGCAAATTTATAGTCAATGGCTATACTCTATATCTAATTAAAATATTTATTATCTGTACAAGTATATCTACTGATACTTGCTTAAATGTTCTTTATTTAGACTAAGAAAATATGCCTTATTTCCTCCCTCTTAAGTAATGGTCTTTACATGTGAACCATTCAGTTATTTTTGTAGGATTAGAATTAAGATTCTGAATGACACCCCCATCTTCTTTTCTTCACCCACATCACTCCCCAAATTTTCCTTTGCCTCTATGTTTCTTTTATAAACTTAAATAATTGCTCCTTTTCATCTTCCCCTACACTTAATAATGCTAAAAATATTTTTTCTAATTGTGGCAAAATATGAAGGTGTGAATTAAGTATAATATTTCTGTTTCTGAATTTCTTATTCCCATATTAAAAGCTTACGTCAATGGAGAAATTAAGTGTATGTTCTTTGAAATGCCCTAAGCTCAACCCCTCTATCCTTAATAAACAGAGATGGTATTGACACAAGTGAATTTTGTTTAACCACACTACATTTGCTTCTTAATTAGTGAATATTCATCTGTCATCAGCAGCAGCTATGACACCCCTCCCTGCTAACATGTTCTGTCATAAATAATCAATGAGGCACTATTAATATTCATGAGCTGGAATCTGTGTAGTCATGTGCACTGATGCAGAGACAGGGGGAGTGTTGCCATGAACTGACTGGAAACTCTGTGTGTGTATCCGTGAGTGCAAGATACTTAGAGAAAGCGAAGAAGAGCATGCTGCTACACACACCCTGGCTTGTGCTTCCAGCTAACAGCGGTTTGTCTGTGTTTCTGGACTGAAGTGACTGATGAAAAACAGTAGTCAAGTCTGGAGGGTGATTCCCTTTCAGTTCACTTGCCTTTCAGTTCTGGGGAAATTAGAAGATTTGCTCTCTCTCTCTGCTTCTTAGAATGGGCTGCAATTTGTGCACTTTTCAGAAAAGAGAGGAACACTACAAACTGCTGTATGAAGTTTCCCAGGTGAGTGCAGGGTCTGTTACCAGCAACTAAACAGCCAGGCTTTGTGTTTGTCTGAAAAATGGTCAATGAACTATGGCTAGCTTTATTTTTTCTTTCTGTAGATTTCAGAATTAAGGGCAGACTTGCTAGCTGGGGGCTTTTTATTTTGGTTTGGGGTGGCAGTTTTCAGCTTCCTTGCCACTCCCCCTTCAGATGACTTCCTGTGGGATTCTTTTTAACATTTTTTTGTATCTACTGCCAAGATGTCAATCAAGTAAAAGGAGTAACACTGAGATTCATGTCTGTAATATTTTGAAACCCCTCTTTCATTTTGGAATAATGTTGACATTTGAAAATCAAATGTATCATTGCATAAATATTGGGATATTTATATAATATATTATATAATAATAGGTCTGTGAGCTCAGTTATTTTGAATAGACAGGAAAAGTTTCTTGCCAAATCTTGTTAGTCAGAGGAATTATTTGATTAATTTGGAATTTGTGCTTTGGTTTAAGAGGAAGACCTGGTATATTTGTATTTTATGCAAAAAGTACTTGCTCTGTCTTGGCTTAAAAAAGGGAGATAAAGGAATTTTCTTTTCACTTGTACTTGGATTCTTTTTATAATTTTGTATCTGTTTTAGCACTCAAAATTAATTTCAAAAGCTTAGTACAATATTTGTATTGTAATAAAAAGGCAAAAACTGTGTCCCTTTTCAGATGTCTCTTTAATGTATATCTGAGGGCTTTTTAGAATAAAAATAAGATAATGATATTCCAAGCCTTCAGAGTTTTCACAGAATTCTATTAATTCACCGTTTTATTTAGGCAGGATTCTCTGGGAGTATATGAAGTCCAAATTTCTTGTCTGGCAAAATAAAGTTTATTTCTCCCTTCCGGTTTGTCCCAGATGTGACATGCTACTACTTTTGTTTTTAGATGATATTGCTGATGAAAGACAATGTTTGGGATGTTGGCGTCTATGGGCACAGCAGTAGCCAAGTGCCCACTGCCTACTGGTTCCCTCAGACTTCCCCCTGACGTGATTCATTTCACAGTGGGCTAATTACAAAGTGGATTTGCTACACATGAAACAGCCTCCTCAGTTGCAATGTTAATGCACATTTTCATGGTAATGTGATCAGAGGCTCATTAGCCAGTTTCCAAAATGATCCTCTGCATTAATTAAATATAAAAATGACTCCTTTATCACCATAGAGAGGAAAAAGAAGATTAACATTGTTAATTACACCAGGGGCAATACCTTTTGCTTTGTTTTTTTGTTGTTGTTTTTTGTTTTTTTAACTATAAACTTGCAAACCCAGGCTGGAATCATCTTCATTCCTAGATAAGCTTTCATTTGCTTCGACTCATGAAAACAGACTCTAGGTGGAACACTTCCCTTTAGTTTGGTTTGTTGGAGTTTGAGTTCTACTATTGTTTTTCTTTAGGTGGTGGAGGAGCAGGGGAGTGGATTAATCAATCTATTATTTCTCTGAATCACTAAATTGACATAAAAGTATAATATGAAGAAAGTGGTAGGTGGCATCCTCCCTGATTATGAATGGGTTAAGCTATTTATCTTCTGCTAAGAAATCAAGCCAGATTTCTGCATCCAGAAAGGATGACTGTATTTGTTAAGGAGCCTTTGTTATAGGATTTTAAAGTGCTTGTCTGTGAGTTTTGCTTTTAAGTGCTTCCTAAATCTTGAGAAAATAGATAAGTCATACTCTCTATGGCCTCCACCTGTATTCCTTCATATATTTATTTTATTTTCTCTTCTCCTGAGTTGCAGTACTTATGATCTTTAATAAAGGGGGTGAAAATGAAGTATTAGCTTCCATTTAACTGGCTTTTAGTAGATAAGTTAAAACTCCAGCTTAAAGATCTTGTGTGTGTTTTCCAAGGGGAGCCCTCCTACAGTTTGTCCCTAGCTTTGTGCTCTATTTTATGGAGTTAATGGAATAGATAAGATATCAAAGGAAACCAGTGATAGGCTCATATAATACACTGGAGCCCCGTGTGGTGCTGCAAACTAGTTTCTATTTTTATTTGGAGCAGTGGCAGCCCAGAGCACACGTGAGAGTGAATATGTTCTTAACCAGGTGTTCGTGAGGGTACACATGGCTGCCCCCAGAATAGAGGATACTATTTACAAAAGTGACTGGGGATTGGAAACGATATATATTAAAAGCGAATTAGCTCACACAAATATCAACACCTGATGGTCCAAATCATATGTATTTATTTAGAGACTTGTAATTCTTAAATCACCTGATTTTATTGTTCCTTTTGTTATTATTTCTTAAAAGCTAAGGCAAATTAAAGTTTATCAGGGGTGTGAAAATTTAAGACTAGCCATGAATACTACATATATGAACAAAACAATTATTTCTCTGTAATAGAGTCATTATGACATTGAACTTTTTTCCATTTTCTCTGTATAATTCTAGATTTTGCTGTCTGATAACATGGGCCACATAGAATTCAGTTTCAGATTTGTAACCACAGTAAACAAAAATAAATGTGCTCACTGAGGTGTCTAGTGAAACAACCAGAATAATGTGCATAGGTGTGAAGTGCGGTCAAGTTTAAATTTGGTTAATGTTTTTTGCTCAAACAGAGAAGCTAGGACTTTCAGCAGACAGAAGAAAGGAAATGCTGCCTCAAGAAAATTATTTTCATCTGAAGTTGGGCCAGTCCGGCTTCAGTACGGAAAGGGATCCAAGAAACTAGGGTTTGTGTAGATCTAGTAACCTTCACACCAAGTAATTTTCAGGCGTCTATTAACTTTATATGTGTCAGGGACACAATTGTTATCTGCAGTGATTTATTCAAAGTAGGTTATTTATTAACTGATTAAGAATTAATAACTGGCCAATTTGAACAATGCCATTCTATTGACACAGAATAAATTGCCTGTTTTGTATTAATCTGACTGAATAGACAGTTGGACCAAGAGAGCCACAGTAGCTTGTTAGACATTTATGACCTAAAAACAGATTTATCTCTGAGGGAGATTTTATGGTAATACCTAACTTTGTTGAGTTCTTAGTTTAACTTTTCATACATAAATTAAATGTAACTTTTTGATTGATTAAATAATGCAGATTATCAATGGAACGTTTATTGGTATTGAATAATGTGAACGTGGGAGCAAATACTGACTGGTTTGGCGCAACTAGAGGCCTCCCCCATGCACCCATGGAGTACTCTCATAAGCTGAAACAGAACCTGCATGGACAGTTACAGCAGTTATGGTGCTAACAGCAGCTAACACTGAGCACTTCCTTTAGTCTAGGCACTGTGCTGGGCACTACATTGTAGAACAAATGAGACAAACATATTTCTCATTTATTCTACAATGAGTTCTTTAATCTTGTATAATCTCCCTTCTCTGGTGACTGTCCCATATTCCTCAGAAATTTGTTTCATACCATGTAAACCCAATTTATAATGTCAACCTCTTTATGCAAATATCATCCTTTCCCCCATATTCCTTAGTGCTAGTGAAAGTCTCACCATACTTCTTGCTATCAGTGAAACTCAAAAATACTGAATTAAAATAGGCACTTCCTTATCCACACTGAACTTCTGGCTATTTTATTTCTACACATTCTGCTACATCAATTCCTGCCTTCCCACAATCACAATTCTTTTTATTAACTGTCTGTGACATCATGGTAACAACTTTTCCATTTAGAATTTGTCAATGTGTCAGTCTACTCTGATTGCGTTGCTAAACCCATATTTCTAGAAAGTATGCAGTGGCTCCCAATTAATATACAATGAAGTAAATCTTCTCATTCCAATATATTCAAGGACCTCCTAAACTGGCACTAGATTCCTTTCTGGCTTTCTCTTTCACTGATCTTCCCCTCAATACAATTTATAATCTATATAGACCAATGATTTTACTTTTCTCTCCAAGTTGATATCCAGACTTAGACCCTTGTAACTTAGTTCTCTTCTTTCAGCCTCTGTGGATGCCCTCTACATCCCACCACTATCTGTCTTCTTCCATCACTAGCTATTCAAATCCTGCCCCTTTGGCTTTAATATCTCCTTGGGCAGAGAGCTTTTTGGAGTTATTATTATTTTTTTTAATCTGTATCTTCCCACCTTGGAACTCTCATAGCATTTTGCTTACACTATTTTGAGTTTCTTTCTTTTTTATATGTTCTTCTGTCTGGTATTATAGCAAAGTATGTGTAACTGACTTGTGTGTTCCTGGAATGCAGGTCAGGGGCTTGACTGTCCTTTAACCCCCACGCTGCCAGCAGACACTCACTGAGTTCCACCGTGCTGCCCTGAATGACCACAGCCTCTCCCCATCGACAGCTTTGATTGCCTGATATGTGCCTAGTACTCATCTTTGCCATGACGGGATTCAAAGACAGATGTGGCAGTCCTTGCTTTTGAGAGCCACACACTATGGCAGTAGAAGAAAGACACAAAGCAGAGAATTTTCACATGGTGTGATAAGTGAATATGTTGAATTGAGAGATATTGGCAGACTTCTAGAGGAGTGCACAGGGACTCAACAGGGAGGATTGGAGGTTTGGAAGAGGGTGATGATAAGGGAGAGGAAATCAAAGAAATGGAAGGGTAAAGAAGTCCATGGAGGTGGCAAACAAGTGCTGGGTGTGAATGGACCTGGAGTAGGGAGCTACAAGGGATGAGTGTTACTTAAACCTCAAGTGGCAGGAAGGCTTCAGACCATGGCCTGAGATGTGGGCAAGACCAGACTTTGGAGAGTGTCCATGTCCCAGGATTTTGTCTGTTGGTTTGTTTTTAAAGAGGGAGAATTCACTCTGATAGGAGTTCAGAGTGTAGACTTGGCTGTGGTGTATGTCTGGGGACATTGGGCTTGAATATTGCAGCAAGACTTCAAGGGAGACTAATTTGCAGGCTGTTGCAAAGAGTTAGATAGTGCAAGAAATCATTTAAAAAACAAGGACAGGAATGAGGCACTGAGAAGGTAAATTAGATTTCTGGCTTGTGAGACCAAGGAAGTATTCTGAAATTTATAGAAAGAATGAATAAGAGAAGAAGTAAGTTCTGGGAAGAGGAGAGAAGGCCATTGATTTCACCATGAGCTGTCCAAGAAATGCTTGTGGACAGTGAATATTCAAAGTAAAAACGGTATATATGTGTTTGGTGGATGATATCAACCAAAAAGATCTGAAAAGTGAAGAGAAAAACTGAACAGTGAGGAGAGTTGTGAACCAAGGACATAAAATTAAGGAACACAGAAAGGAGAAGAAAGAAAAGGTGATAAAGTGAAATTGCTATAGTGTGAGAATGAAGACCAGCAGAAAGTTGTGGGAGAAGCCAAGCGGAGAGGGTCTTTTAAAAAGAGTGGTCAACATTGTCAAACTGGTTAAGAACTGCAGTGTCTTTGGATTTGAAAATATGTGGTGTGCTACCTGGGTGCCTCTTCAGGAAGCACTTGCTGTCCCAGCTGCTAAAAGTGCTGTCAACCCCTCAGGGACTATCTTACCTGCATAGAGTCCCTCACCCAAGGTTATTCCTCTCTCAGAACTCAACCCCTCCAATGACAGATGGATGCAAGTATACATGAGCCTGGGCACCTCGGCCTGAACTGGAACCTTCTGAAAGGCAACTCCAGTTCCAGAGCTCCTTGCAGCTGTTGTTGAGCCTGCATCCTAGTTTGGTTCACCTTCTGCCCAATTCTGCTTTCTTCTTCTCCTCCCTTCCACAAGAGGAATGCTCCTTAGAAAGCACCTTTCCCACTAAATTCTGTTTCTTGTTAGCTTCCTGGAGAACCTAACCTGGAGAGAGGTCAGTGGTGACAATTACAGAGCATCTTAATACAGAAATGTGGACAAAATTCAGAAAGTGGATTTTGGAATTTTTCAAGAGGACTATTTCTGAAGAGTGATAGTGAAAAATTCTTGCACAACAGGCAATCACTATTTTGTATATTCATTTTATATGGATAGATTTTTACATGATGAATTTTCACAAGCCATTTATTAGGTATTCAATCAATACTATTAAATGATTGGTTATGGTGGTGGTTTGGTCACTCAGTTGTGTCTGACTCTTGTGATCCAGTGGACTGTAGCCCACTGAGCATCTCTGTCCATGGGATTTCCCAGGCAAGAATACTGGAGTAGGTTGCCATTTCCTTCTCCAGGGGATCTTCCTGACCCAGGGATCAAACCTATGTCTCCTGCATTGCAAGGTCATTCTTTATCACTGAGCCACCAAAAAACCATTCAATGATCAAGAAAAAACAAAACAAAACAAAACAGTGTAGGGCCTCTTGTTGAGTACCTAGTGATTTAACTCTTTTTTATTAAATGATTAAGAAAAATGAAAAAAATTTAAATCACTAGGTACTCAACAAGAGGCCCTAAACTGTGGACCTATGAAGGATTCTGTTCTTGAAAAGTTTATAATTCATGAAGGAAAGCTGAGCAGTTTGCCCAGAACAGGCTCTGTCTCAGTCACTGTTTTCTGTTAGTCCATCTTGGGCATACACCATCAGAATTTTAGGTATTATTCTTTTCTTAAAATTTTTATAGAGTATAGTTGATTTACAACTTTATGTTAATTTCAGATGTGCAGCAAAGTGACTCAGTTATACATATCCATATATCCACTATTTTCTTATATTCTTTCCCCAAATAGGCCATTACAGAATATTGAGCAGAGTTCCCTGTGCTATATATCAGGTTCTTATTAGTTATCTATTTTATATATAGTAGTGTGTATACATCAGTCCCAGTCTCCCAATTTATCCCTTCCCATTTTATCCCCAGTAATCATGTTTGTTTTCTACATCTGTGACTCTACTTCTGTTTTGTAAATAAGTTAATTTATATACTTTTAAAAGATTCTGCATATAAGCAATACCATACAATATTTGTCTTTCCGTGTCTGACATTTCACTAAGTATGATAATCTCTTAGCCTGTCCATGTTGCTGTAAATGGCATTATTTCATTCACTTTTGGCTGAGTAATATTCCATTGTATATTTATAACGCATCTTCTTTATCCATTCCTCTGTCAATGGACATTAGGTTGCTTCCATGTCCTGGCTATTGTAAACAGTGCTGCAATGAATGCTGGGGTTCATGTACCTTTTCAAATTATGGTTTTCTCTGGGCATATGCCCAGGAGTGAGATTGCTGAGTCATATGGTAACTCTATTTTTAATTTTTTAAGGAACCTCCATACTGTTTTCCATAGTGGCTATACCAATTTACATTCTTGCCAATAGTACAGGAGGGTTACCTCTTCTTATGCACTCAAGCATTTTTTGTTTATAGATTTTTTGATGATGACCATTCTGATTGGTATAGGGTGATACCTCATCATAGTTTTGATTTGCAATTAGTGATGTAGAGCATCTTTTTGTGTGCTTTTTGGCCACCTGTACGTCTTCTTTGGGGAAATGTCTATTTAGATTTTCTGCCCCATTCTTTTATTGGGTTTATTTTTTATATTGAGTTGTGTGAGCTCTTTGTATATTTTAGAGATTAAGCCCTTGCCAGTTGCTTGGTTGCAAATATTTTCTCATATTCTGATGACTTCCTTTTTGTTTTGTTTATGGTTTCCTTTGCTTTGCAAAAGCTTTCAAGTTTAATTAGATTCCATTTGTTTATTTTTATTTTTATTTTTACTACTCTAGGAGGTGGATCAAAAAAGATCTTGCTGTGAATTATGTCAAAGTGTTCCGCCAATATTTTTCTCTAAGAGTTTTATAGTGTCTGGCATTACACTTAAGTCTTTAATCCATTTTGAGTTTATTTTTGTGTGGTGTTAGGGAGTGTTCTGATTTCATTCTTTTACATGTACCTGTCCAGTTTTCCTAGCTCCAGTTGTTTAAGGAACTATCTTTTTTCCATTGTATACTCTTGCCTCCCTTGTCATAGAGTAGGAGACCGTAGGTTAGTGGCTTCATCTCTGGTCTATCTATCCTATTCCATTGATTTGTATTACTGATTTGATTACCGTAGTTTGCAGTGTAGTCTCAAGTCAGGGAGTCCGATTCCTCCAGCTCCCTTTTTCTTTCTTAAGACTGCTTTGGCTAGTCAAGGTCTTTTATATTTTCATACAAACTGTAAAATTTTTCTTCTAATTGTGTGAAAAATGCCATTGGTAATTTGATAGTGATTACATTGAATCTGTAGATTCCGTTGAGTAGTATAGTCCAAGAACATGGTTTATCTCTCCATCTGTTTGTGTCAACTTTCTTTTATCAGTATCTTGGTTTTCTGAGTACAGGTCTTTTGCTTTCTTAGGTAGGCTTATCCCAGGTGTTATTCTTAATAGATGAATTCTTGTGATTCATGAGGATTCAGGTATCACTCACTGGGTAGTAATTTTGTTTTCAGATTTAGAATTTTAAGTAATTTAAGTGCAACAGTGATTTTCATATACAATGCAACATTTCCCAAAGTCGTCTATATAACCTGTCAAAGTCGTCTATATAACCTGTCATAGTTCTGTCTCATTTCTAGTTGAATTCATTTCTTCTCTCCTAATTATTTCACTCCCAATGTGGAATAACAGGTTTTAAAAATTATTATAAATAGTTCATTGTTTCTTTCAACAAAAAGTTTAAAAGGGAGTAGCCCCATATTCTCCTGTGTTTCAACATATAACATCCAATTGCTAATTTGTGCCATTTTGTAACAAGCTGTAAATCCTACTTCATGGTTGTTTGAGTCCTAGTAAAGAATACCACCTATTTCTCCTTTTACACAGCTTTTTAGAAATACTGTGGGCAATTTTTATAAACTTGCTCTCATCTCCATTGTTGTTGTTCAGTGGCTAAGTTGTGTCTGACTCTTTGCAACCCCATGAACGCCAGTTTTCCCTGTTCTCTATCTCCTAGAGCTTGCTCAAATTCATGGCCATTGAGTTGATGATGTCATCCAACCATCTCATCCTCTGTTGCCCACTTCTCCTCTCCTCAATCTTTCCCAGCATCAGGATGATGGGAAATCATCTAATGAGTTGGCTCTTTGCATCAGGTGCTCAAAGTATATTATTGAAAGTAACTCAAAGTATTGAATTATTCAATTCAGCATCACTCCTTCTATTGAATATTTAGGGTTGATTTCCTTTAGAATTGACTGATTTGATCTCCTTCCTGTCCAAGGGACTCTCAAGAGTCTTCTCCAGCACCCCAGTTGAAAAGCATCAATTCTTCAGTGCTCAGCCTGCTTTATGGTCCAACTCTCATATCCGTACATGACTACAGGAAAAACCATAGCTTTGACTATATGGACCTTTGTTGGCAAGGTGATGTCTCTGCTTTTTAATGTGCTAAGTTTGCAATAGCTTTTCTTCCAAGAAGCAAGCGTCTTTTAATTTCACGGCTGCAGTCACTAGCTGTGATGATTTTGGAGCCCAAGAAAATAAAATCTGTCAATGGTTCTACTTTTTCTCCATCTATTTACCATGAAGTGATGGGACTGGATGCCGGATGCCATGATCTTAGTTTTTTGAATGTTGAGTTTTAAGCCAGCCTTTTCACTTTCCTCTTTCACCCTCATCAAGAGGCTCTTTAATTCCTCTTTGCTTTCTGCCATTAGTGTGGTATCATCTGCATATCTGAGGTTGTTGATATTTCTCTGGGCAATCTTGATTCCAGCTTGTGATTCATCCAGCCTGGTATTTTGCATGATGCACTTGGCATATAAATTAAATAAATAGTGTGGAAATATACAGCCTTGATGTACCCCTTTCCTAATTTTGAACCAGTCCATTGTTCTGTATCTGGTTCTAACTGTTGCTTCTTGTCCTGCCTACAGGTTTCTTAGGAAACAGGTAAGGTGGTCTGGTATTCCCATCTTTAAGAATTTTCCACAGTTTGTTATGATCCACACAGTCATAGGCTTTAGTGTAGTCAATGAAGCAGAAGTAGATTTTTTTTTTAATTCCCCTGCTTTTTCTATGATCCAGCAGATGTTGGCAATTCCATCTCTGGTTCCATCTCAGTGGATATTAGATTTTTCTGAACTAAGCTTTTACTTCCAAACATCTTAAGGGTCTGTACCATGTACCTTAATTTTAAAATTAAAGTTAAAAAATTTAAACTATTTTCAAGTGTGTATGAACAAAAAGAATTGCTAAGTATGGTTTAAAAATAATAAATCCACAGATTAAGGACCACTCTTTTAATCAGTGATATTATTATTTTCCTATAATTAAATTATGGTAAAATTCAGATATTAATGCTTTTGAAGTAAAGAAAAGCTTGGGAAAGAGTGTTTCTCATTGAATAGCCACAAATAATTACACTGTACTTGCTTTGTGCTCAGTACGGTGCTAGACAGCAACAGAGAGTGTAAAATAAGCATTATCTAAGAAGCCAGTCTTCAAGGTGTGTTGTTGTTGTTGTTGTATTGTTGTCATTCAGTCACTCAGTTGTGTCCTACTCTTTGTGACCCCATGGACTGCAGTACACCAGGCTCCTCTGTCCTCCACTAGCACCCAGTGTCTGCTCAAATTCATGTCCATTGAGTCAGTGATGCTATCTAACTACCTCATCCCTGCTGCCTTCTTCTCTTTCTATTACAAAGCAATTAGAAGACAAATGTGGAAATGTACAACCTTAACCTTATCCTATATGGGTAAGAATAATCAAAGGGTCTTCATATAGCAGCCTAACTAATGGTGGTTCTTATTTAGAATGACCTAGATTAGGAGCCTAGGATCATTTTTAAATTCAGCATAATTATTGTATATCCAGTCAGTCTATGTAATATGTTGGTGCCCAGGATTCACTGTAAAAGCAAAGTCATAAAATATGACTAATAGGACCCACATAGGGGAAATAGGATAAACAGTCTCACCAAAGTAGGATATGGGATGAGGATGGTTGCATATTTTGATCTCTCTGCAAAAATGAATGAACTTGGTGACATCATCACTGCAGGATTCCATAACACTTAAATATGTGATCAAATAGAGTCTCTGAAATAAATTTAAATGATAGAACATGTGTAAGTATTGTTTGCTTGGCACTTTATTTAAAGGAGCACTGTCATGCTAAGTTGATCCTCAGTGGATAGATTTTTGCCATTCACTCCTTAAGTGTGCTCTGTTTCCTTAGAGGCTCATTTTTTTGTTTGTTTGTTTGTATGAAGTTGGTTCTGCCTTTGCAATTGTGAACCTCAGTGTTAAGACAACATGGAAAATAGTGAAAATGTTTGACTCTGTTCACAGCTGAGGTATAATTAACTGTTTGATGAGTACTTGCTAAATGCCTAAGAAGGAATAGAGGCTATGGAATCAAGCAGGAGCACCGCTTATGTCCTCTCTGACTGTGAATTAGTTACTTAATTTCATTGAGCCTTTGTTTAATTGATGAATATCAATCTTGAAGTGTTCTATTGAAGATTAAATGAGATCATATATTTAAATTACACATTACAGGGATGCTATAAATAATAAATTTTGAGGTTATGATCTCAAAAGTTTTAGTGACCTTGTGAGTTAGGTAATATGGTCCCCATTTTGCAAATGAGAAAGCTGAGGCACAACGTAATCATGTGACAAATTCATATTGTCAGCAAGTAGAATACCTGAAATTCAAATCAGGATTTGCCTAATGCCAAAGTCCATGTTCATTTTATTATAAATATCAAATCCTTTACCCTTTGAGCTTTCCATATTTATCCACTTAAAAGTGAAAGTGAAAGTCAGGCCTAAATACTAGAGTGAGTAGCCTTTCCCTTCTCCAGGGGATCTTCCCAACCCAGGGATTGAACCAGGTCTCCCACATTGCAGGAGGATTCTGTACCAGCTGAGTCACAAGGGAAGCCCTTTATCCAGTGAACTGATCCATAAACACTGAGCTCCTGGTACATAGTAGGTCCTCAACAAATGTCTGATAAAGAAAGAAAGAAGAAATGGCAGGGGGGAGGAAAGGATGAAGAAAGGGAGATAATAGATGCTATTTATATTTCCCCTCAGAAGGTTCTACAGAGATGCCCTTTTCAGTATAAGGAAAAGAAGCAGGTCCTCTGTATTACCACTCTCCCATCAGTTTTAATAGCTTAAATCAAACTGTCTCAACTATGAAGCCCATCAGCATGGGAAAGTGATTTGACACTCCGCATATTAGGGCTTGAAAGCCTTTCCCAAATTTTCCCATAAATCTGTGCCTAGCATGAACAATCCTTCACAATCTCCTGTCTTTCTTCATACATTCCCAATAGCCCAAATTTTCACCAAACCAAACTATAATTTCCTATTTGAAAGCAACATGACTTTTCTCATCTGTTTGCCTTTCAGTGAAATGTACCTTTTTGCCTAGTGTGTTTTTTATACCCTGTACACATAAAAATTCTAATCCCTTGTTACTCAATTCCAGGCTTATCATTTGGGAAGTCTTCTCTGAACAAAAGACAGGATATACTGCTCTTCTCAAAATTCATCCAAAATTTGAAAGATGGTTCTATATTTGTGTTTAGTTTTTCTGCATCTCTGCATTTCTACCATATCACACGGTGCCTGGCTTGGAAGGTATTTAATACAAATCAAGTCACAGAATAGGAGTGGGGACATAGCTACAAATGCATTCACAAAAGAAACCTAATTTTACTATTGTCTCCAGAATTCACTGAGGTCTCTTTCAAAATAAGATGATTTAAGAAACTACAAAATTGTTATTTTCTTGATTTTGAAGATATCTGTTTTGTAATATTGTTACTCTCAAGGCTCATTATCAAATTTAAGGAAAACTGGGGGCATGCAGGGTTGACAAGCTACCACCTTTAATATACATATTGATTGCAAGCTGAATCCTCATTTCAGAAACAAGAAGACATTGGGGAGAACTCACATCTTAAAACAGGAAAAGTGGTCATTGCTTTTCTAAAAAACAAAAACAAAACAAAAAACACTATCAGCCCTTCTTTCACCCTGTACTGCACCCTATTCCCTGACCTCTTCCCAAACTGAGGAACTTACTAACAAGGTGGATTCAGCATATCCGGTCCTTTTCTCAAAATTGCCAGTCATAATGGATAATGATATAACCTTTATTCCTCAACTGTCAAACTGGCCAATATACCTTGCTGTTGTTCTTCCTGGATAGTTTCCCCATTGTCCTTCAGCTCACTAAGTTTTTGGCTTCCTCAAAGCCTGGGTTAGGTATCACCTTTTCCAGGAAATCTCCCTGGAATCCCTGAACCCAAGACGGCCCCTCTTTTCTCCTTCCAAAGTACCCAGTGCTTACCTTTGTCATGACATATACCAAATGGTATAATTTCTCAGTTTACTTGTTTATGATTTTCACTGGTCTCTGAATCTCTGGAGGGCACAAACCCCATTTTCAGTCTAACTCAGGACTCACACATATTTCTTGAGTAATGGATAAATGGCAAAAGTCTAAATGAATTCTGTGTGCAAGGCAGTATGTTAAAGGCGACATAAAAGCAGAATAAGATGGGATCCCTGCCCTGAAGGTGTTTAGTGTCCTGCAGTCTCCAGGAATACACACTTGTTCTCCAATAACTGGGCTTCCCTGGTGGTTCAGATGGTGAAGAATTCACCTGCAATGTGGCAGGCCTGGGTTCAATCCCTAGGTGAGTAAGATCCCCTGGAGAAGAGAATGGCTACCCACTCCAGTATTCTGGACTGGAGAATTCCATGGACAGAAGAGCCTACTATAATGCAAGCTACAATATTAGTTCCATGAGAGAGAGAGAGAGAGAGAGAGAGAGAGAGAGGAACAAGGTATAATGAGATGTTATAGTGATGAAGATTTACTGTATTATAGATAAAAAATAAAGTATAATATATATATCATATATATACATATACATATATATAATATATATCATATTATATACATCATATACATATATATAATATATATACATCATTTACATTGTATAAAGCAAAATAGTGTTTTGTGTGCGATGAGATTGATATTGATTTAGTAACTGTCATATTTCTTCATCTGCTGCCTTCCATGCTATTTTGTAAAATGGCTTAATACATACTTATTTTTATTTTACATGATTTATATCCATCATTGAAATAGTAAACTGTGGCTAAGTTATTACAGTATTCATTTTCTATATGTCCCTCCTAACTATAAAAGGATTCAAAGTGGTAATTATAAAATACACTGGAAAATGCCTGAATTTTTTCTGATGATGTAGTCTTTGGTTTCATAGTTACTATAGCACCAATAAGAAAATTTGCCCAAGTGCAACTATCCCATTAAAGTCACGTAAAGCAAAGAGTAGACCCCCATAAAACATGAAAACAAATTTTAAAGGTTTAAGCTCTAAATAAAACCTAGTCCAATTCAATAATATTCTAAAAATAGATTTGTTTCTATATCCAAACCATATATATATAAACCCTATTTATTATGTTGTTGTTTAATCACTAAGTCATGTCCAACTCTTTGCAACCTTATAGACTGTAGTCCCCCAGGCTCCTCTATCCATGGGATTTCCCAGGCAAGAATACTAGAGTGGCTTGCCATTTCCTTCTCTAGAGAGCCTTCCTGACCCAGGCACTGAACCCACATCTCTTGTGCCTCCTGCATTGGCAGGCAGATTCTCTACTACTGAGCCACCAGCCAGGCTGTCCTGTGTTTAGTCATTCAGTCATGTCCAACTCTGCAACATAGACTGTAGCCTCCCAGGCTCCTCTGTCCATGGCATTTTCCAGGCAAGAATACTGGAGTGGATTGCCATTTCCTACTCCTGGTGATCTTCCTGACCCAGGGATTGAACCTGTGTCTCTTGTGTCTCCTACATTGGCAGGCGGATTCTTTACCACTGAGCCACCACGGAAGCCCCTTATTATGCATGACTACTTATGAAAGTGAGGATATTCTTTGACCAATGAGGAACATAATGAGAGTAAAGATAACCCCCTTCATTTACCCAATATCAGTGAAGCTTTGCGAGAAACTAACTCAGTGACCCACAGATAACTTGAGACAGACAACTCAGAGAGGGTAGAAGTTAAGATTCTGAATTTGAAAAAATAGTAGCTTTTAATCAGAATTAATTTTCTTTTGCCACAAAATTAGTTCTGAACTGGACAGAGATGCCCAGCATATTCTAGGTCAGACCAGAAAAAATTGTAGCTTTTAATCAGAATTAATTTTCTTTTGCCACAAAATTAGTTCTGAACTGGACAGAGATGCCCAGCATTTTCTAGGTCAGACCAGAATCTTATCCAGATTCTAGGATAATCTGAAGGGGGTGGCAAAGAAAGAGGAGATTTTTACTGTCTTGTTTATGGTGACCATTTTAAGAACTAAATACAAGAATGGTAAATCACTCTCAAATTCAAGAATTTTCAGAAATTGAATTAAAAATTTTTAAGTTTTTTGGAATTACACCATGTATTTAATGCAGTTGGTAGAATTCAGAGAACGAGTCAGTGACAACACTCTAGTCAATATAGTCATATTTTACTAGATGTGACATTTAAACTAAAAAGTGTTAGAGAGTATCTCTTCTTGAACTGACATAGATTAGATGGCTGAATTTAGTCTTTTCCATTTTCACCTTCTGAAATAAAACATCACCAGTAAAAACCAGTACCTTAGCAGATGCATAAACATCACAAATTCATTTCTATGATGATCATCTCCACAATAGATTATTCTCAGATACATTTCAGTGGAGCCTATGACTGCAAATTCTTTTTCAGATGTGTGGGATCCAGATACTAAGTATTCTAAAAAGTTGTTAAAACCAAGTTAAATATTAATTTAGAAAGAATTGGCCTTACAAATTTTTCATACTGTCATTTCAGTCTCTTGAAAGCAAAGTAGCTAAGTCTTAGATCTCAGGAAAATGAAATTGTGGTTTCATAACTGATTAAAAACAACAGTGATAAAAGCATTTGAAGCAAATGCCATACATAAATAGCTTCCCCAGTGATCATATTATGAGATGATCTCCTTGATGGATTATCATTTTCTGGCTGAGTAATTGACACCTCATCTGTGACTGCTGCACTGACCACTGGCATCACTGAGCTACCCAGTAACACTGTTATCAGTGTCTTAATGATTGCTCCCTAGAGCTTCCCTCTTCTTCCCCTCGCCATAAATACCTGGTTCTCACCTTCCACAGAAAACAGAAAATCATTTGAAAACTGGCCTCTCACTTTGAAGTTTGCTTTGATGGTTTTGAAGTATTCACAGCTTTTCAGCCAGTATTATCTATGTTTCATAGATCACAGAAAGTCCTGAGAGAGGGGAAAAGCATTTATTAATTTGAGATGTAGAATCCTCTGTTGATATTTTTCAAATGGATTTAGTTTGAATTTTAGATACCTTGTTATAAAGTGTTGCTTTTAGATAGTGCTTAAGAGACAAATGTCTAACAGCACCTTAGAGAAATATCTACATACATTTTATTAATAACATCATAGTATCCGCAAGTGGGAACCAATGGGTGGTCACATGTATGATGCTTAAATCCCTCAGAAAGGAAGCTGTCAGGACTAGCAAATGGTACCTCAGCCCCTGAGTGTATTTTAATACACTTTGATTAGTTACTGGGTTACTTAAAGATACAGAAGGATGCCAGAATCAAGCTGCACTTAAATTATTAAATGTCATATGCTTTAACATTTTTAAGTTATATAAAAAACATCTTTTGGTCTGTGTAAATCCTAGCAAGGTAACAATATGGTACTTACCAGTTGTGAAGATGAACACCTGTGGTTATTTCATTCAGCCCAGTATTTAAATTATCTTAATTTGCTACCAAGAAAAATACCTCTTTGGTTATATTTGCTGTCAGGTTACATGGCCTGGGGAACAGGCTCTGAGGCAAAGGGTTGTACATGAGATGCTTCAGAGCTTTCCCAGGAACAGCACTTGTGTGGGAGTGAAGGCAGTAGGACCAGGCAAAAGGAAAAGAAGATTGTAGTGCAGTCCCGACAGAGAGCTCAGAAAATGAAGGAGGTCGCTGTGAAGCTGGGATGACCCTTCAGAATTGTTCCCAAGTGAGGCAGAGTAACCTGGCTCTGCACTCCTGCATCATCTCCTCTTTGGAGGTTGGCGGCTCCTAGTGAGCAGGCTTGCTTTGCACTAGGTCACTAGTTCCCTTTGGCTGAGCTCAGTGCCCTGAGCAGGACAAAGCTGTGAGGCAGTAGCACCCACTGGCCCCTGGGGCTGGGCAAGTGAGTGCCTTGGTCCTGAAAGCAGAATCTCAGTGCTCAGCAAGCATCCACTGCATATACCAATTCATCTTGTAATATATGGACATCATTTCTAGGCTATAATAAAATCCCCCTTCCAAAGGAATTTTAATCACTTAGAAGACAAGGTCAGGTTGCTTAAGGTTAGAGTGTCCTTCTCCTCTTTATCCACTTTGTTGTTAGATTAAATCATTTTCTGGAATTAAGAGTGTCATTGAAAATGTATATTTCAAAGTCATATTTTGAGAATGTGACTTTGGAAGTCTGACCTGTAGAAATGTGATGAACTGTGTTTGGAGATGGATTTTGCTGAGTGCTAGTACCAGATCACGGAGTGATGGAGTTTCACTTACTAAATATTGCCCAGCCCATATTGTTGAACTCTGGGCTGCCGCAGTCACCTCATCAGGATGTTTTCTGTCCTGTGACTAGTGGTTTCAAATGTACTCATCCATCTTCTTGTCCCATTACATTTTGTGTGACTGATGTTCTGTACCCATTAAAATTGATGGGAAAGAACAAAGAGAAGAAAAATGTGCCCTTCAATTGATTACTTCTCTGAAAGAGCAAATGAGAATTCTCTAGTACCAACAAGAGATTTAAAGTAGTAGGTGTCCCCCCATTTATTAAGTGCTTTAATTAGTTAGGTTTACTAAACAGAGTCTCCTATTTATAAGAGCACATTCTCAGCATGCTTTAAAATTCAGCATCCCTCTGAAATATTTGATATTTGCAAGTTGAATTAATAGCTGTTACATTGTTTATAGTCAGGAGTCATTTTGGTGACTTCACAGTAGTAGAATCAATTAGATCAGATGCCTTCCATGTCAGATTCCCATCCCCACCACCCCACCTTGGATAAGCTATTATAATGGCTCATTTTACATTCTATGATAGCCAATAATTAAATTTACCATTACTGTAAACTTAAGCCAAAACCACAGTAATTTTGGAAGACCCAATCTTCCTAGGCTTTTTTTGGATATATTGAATGTTATCTTTGTTCTGCAACAAATTGCAGAGCAGCAAGGTATTCCTGCAGTGCTCGCAAAACATCTGTTTAATTACAACATCTAATGTGTTGAGGGGAGGGAAACCTGCCCACCAGAATTTACCAGACTTTGGCCTCTACACCTCGTTTCTCCTCATGTTCCCATGTTTGTCTTGGAGGAAACAGTGTGAACATATTTCTTAAGTGACAGGAGAAATTCACATTTTAAAAATAAAATTAAAATGAAATAAATTTAACAAAATAATAATACAACCAAATAAATTATTATGGATTTCCCTTAAGAGAACCTCACTGTCCAGGGATCAAGGTATCCCCCTCGATATGTTTAAGTACTATGGATAATATGGTCCAAGGAGAGTCAGGAAAGTAAAAAACATTCTCCCATATTGACTTTGGCCACAGGGATGGTGGGAGCTATTCTGAAACTTGCTCATAGAAGTATACCTGTGAACAGCTGTTAAACGGAATGTGGCCTTGCTGGTTTACACTTTTAGCAATGCTGTTGATCACGTGCTGTGCAAATACTTGGACCAACTTTGGGGCAAATGGAACTAACCAAACTAAAGTCAGATCCTTTCATTTATGTAAAAAATGATCTCAATTAGCCTTGTCTGACAGAAATTTCAGGGCTGATGGACGTATTCTGTATTTTGTTGTTGAGTAGTATGCAGCCACTAACTACCGGCGGTATCAGTTGGTTAAAATGCAGCTAATGTAACAGAAGAAATAAATTTCCAGTTTTATTACTTTTAGTTGCTTTAAATTTCAGTGGCCACATGTGGTTGGTGACTACTGCATTGGATACTGCAGGTCTAAAAATTCTTAAGGAAACATATCCAGTGCAATAGATTTTAAGGTTTTATAACTTTAAAGTTCAGTTCAATTTTTATTCCATCCTAGCATTTTTTAAAAATCTCTCTGTCAATTTCTTTTGGGGGGGTATTTTGTTAAAATATGTAATGCTTCTTTAAAAACTGAAATAAAATATAAGCTCTGAAAACAAGCATGTAAATTATGAATCCTATGGAATAGCCTACAAAAAGGTGTCTTAGAAATTGGAACACTGAAAGAAACCCCTCACAGATTCTTCGTAGTAAAATTTCACAGAAAAAATGAACGGTCTTGACATTTTATAACTCACAGATCTTAAAAGCCTGAAATCTGGGTCACTGTACATTAGCAGTAGGAATGAAGAATAAATTCATTTTAATCTAAATGCAAAAGAGCTGCATTTCTAGACCTAAAAAATAATTGCCATGTATTGGGGCATTCTAGAAAAAGAATTCTTTTCCAACTGTAACAACAAAAATAAAATAATAAAATGACAAAATAAATAATAGTATAATTAGGGATGCAGTGCATTGAACCTCCTTTCACAATCTTCCCCAGTTGTAGGATTCTGCCTATCAGTCATGTACATTGATCTGAGAAATTCTTGTGAAGTGTTTCTTCAAGGCTCTCATCAGTTCATTTTGACTGTAATAATATTTCCTACTATGTAAGAATTGTTTTATTCTCAATATTTACTCCAAAGTATGTGCAATAGGACTAATCTCTTAGTAGCAAACCCATCTCCTTTGAATACGTATTATTTTTCCCTGGTGAGGGTATCATAAGCCATTCATTCACTAAGCTGTAAGTCATTGTCTGTCCAACTGTGTCCCTCACCCTGTTCTCAGACAACATATTCAAATTGCCAAAGTCCTTGATCTCCCTCTACCGTCCTTGTTACCTCTACTCCTCATTTCCTTTACTGCCAATCTCTGGACTTATTAAGCCCTCACTTCTCCCCAGTCCTAATCTATCTCCTTGATCCTAGTCTCTGTGCCTCAAATCATTGTCCATCTGGTGCCCATACGTTGTCCTTCAGGCTCCTTTGCTCAGACGTCTTTTGTGACAGATTCCCCGCTCTCCGCAGGACACAGTCCCATTACACCAGTTACACAAGGCTCAGAGAACACTGAATCCTGAAAGCCTTCCACAGTCACCTCAACTGGAACCAGTTTCTATCTACCTATGTTAGTTGACTGTATTTCTTTTCAGAACAACTCCAAAATGTATAAATAAATTAATGGGATTAGTGAGGTTTATTATTTTAGAGATTACAAAACATATTCAATGCCCTATCTTATATTTAAGTTTCCCAAGTAATTCTGGGATCCAAGTAGAGCAGGCAGGATTATTTTCCCATTCTGTAAGTAAGGAAACCTGCTGAGATAAGGAAACGTGAAAGAATAAATCAAGATTACACTCCCAGTAAGAGATACAATTTCTGGGGTCTTTCTATAGTAATAAAATAAATGTTTTAATAAAAATAATATCCTCAGCACCTACGTGAGGCTTCCCTGGTAGCTCAGAGGGTAAAGAATCCATCTGCAATGCAGGAGACCTGCATTTGATCCCTGAGTCTGGAAGATCCCCTGGAGAAGGAAATGGCAAACCCATTCCATTATTCTTGCCTGGAGAATCCCATGGATAGAGGAGCCTGGCAGGCTACCATCCATGGGATCACAAAGAGTTGGACACAACTGAGCAACTAATACTTTCTTTAAGCACCTAGGATAGTGCCTGGCACATAATAATGGTTTAAAAAAAAATGTGATTGATGAAATGAATGAGTGAATGGATGAATGAGGGTGCATTGCTAAGGGTGCTAAGGGCCTTTTGAATATTGTGATTATCATTTTGCTCTGGATTAACTAGGCAATGAGCAGGTGATCCAGGGATCATTGAGCAGGAGGGGAGCAGGTAAATAAGAGAAGACAGATAGGAAGTGAGATAATAGGTTCATTCAGTGGGACAGTGGGAACCAAGATAAAAATGGAAGAGTGAGAGACTTTTTAAAAATTTTAATTAATTTTTATTAGAGTATAATTGCTTTACATAGGGTTTCCCAGGTAGCAGAGTGGTAAAGAATCCTCCTGCCAATGCAGGAGACAAGAGACATGGGTTTGATCTCTAGGTTGGGCAAATCCCTCAGAATAGGAAACAGCAACACACTCCAGTATTCTTGCCTGGAAATCTCATGGACAGAGGAGCCTGACAGGTCACAGTCTATGGGCTTGCAAAATAATTGGACACAACTGAGTGATTGAGCACACATACACACACACACACACGTAGTTGCTTTACAGAGAGACATTTTAAAGAATGAATTAAGAATTATTACTCCTTGATACTAGTTGAATGTGCAGCCAAAGGAGGAGGCAGAGCCCAACATTCATCCATTGTGTGGCTGTCAGTGATGCTCATTCCAGAGAGAGATCAGCCTGGAGGAGTCGTTGTCTTCTTTGAATGTAGATGAGCCTTTATCTGCTAAGCCCTTTGGCATCTGATTATACTATATATTGTCTCATAATCTTTATGGATCCATGTCTAATTATTCACATGTGAAAATGTTGTTTTCCTCTATGTTTTAGTACTTTATTGTTCCCGTGGCACCTAAGCCTCTGCTAGGCAAAAGATAGACTCTCCAAGAAGTGCGGAAATTGATTAATTTGAATATGATATAAACACTACATAATTGAATTATGCTGCACCCTTTATTATAATTAGGCTCAAGTTGTACAGTTGAAAGTATGGTTTTCAGAAAAAGTAGCCCATCTATAAAATACTGGTTAAATTTTTCTCAAATGTGTTTTGCTACTGATGCCTTTTAAAGTGGAATAGAAGTGCAATAAAATGCACAAACTTAACTTCCATACAGGAAAAGGTGCTTGGATTTTAAAGATTATTTTCTTCAAGTTTTCTATGGAATACTAAAATAAACATTTAAATTCCCTCAAGCTTTATAGGAGAGAAATGTTCAAGTCGTGAAGCCAAGAAAGGTCTCTTACTGGCCCCCCACCCTTGCCTCTTTTTAGCTGTAGTAAAATAAAATGGCTGCCTATAGTCCCCATTTTAATCATATGATTATGACTACAATTTCTAAATAACCAAGACTTTTTCCATCCATGCTTACTTTCATTGTACCGATGTCAGAAACATGGCGTTTGTTTTCAATTAAATTAAGATAATTTAATTTATGTCTTTAAAATTTAGCTCTTAGAAATAATTAAGTGCATTAGTGACTTTTTGGTAATATGAGTAGTAAATTAACCTAGTGGTTAACACTGGCCATCTGATGAGACACAATACAGACTTTAAGTGCATTCTTGGTGCATGGCTGCTAGCACAGCGGCAGCTGCAGGGTGAATTAGAACTGAACCCGCCAGGATCATCCCATCCTTAGGATGTTATCGTGGTGACACAAAATCCAACTGATGACCAGGAAAAAGAGAATTGTAACTAAGGGAGCCATACACAGAAACCTTATGAAAAACATATGATTCAAGCTGTTCCTGCAACATCAAACAGATGGAGGTCAGCATTCTGGCCATAAGGACAAAGAGAGTGAAGGATCAGGATTTGGGGAATCTAGACTATGCTGGTGTGGAACACTGGGGACTTTGGGAAAGAAGAGCAAGTACCCCAAAAAGGCAGGGGCAGATGTTGGGATATTGAGTGCCAAGCTGAGAAGAGTGAGTTTTCTTTACATGCAGTTAGAAAGGTTCAAACAATGTTGTTTTTTTTTGAGAAAGATAGATCTATGCTTGCTAAAATGAGTGGAAGTTACTATTTGTCAGATGAGTGTGATTTTCATTTTGATTTTAGGAATCAAATCTTTTGGTTTGTCTGTTTTCCAAATGAAATAAGGAGCTTCAATATATAAAACAGGGTTGCCTGGCTGAGCCTGAGAAATTGAGGAGGATAGACTGAGCATTGTGAGCCCCAGGGTGGCCCCGAGGCTACCACAGGTGGGAATGGTGAGGAAAGCAACTGAGGAAGACCAGAGGTTAACAGAGATATCCAGAGAACGCAGAGGAGGGGCTGGCTTGGGAAGAGTGGCTGAAAGAAGCAGCCAGGCCAGAGCATCATGATTTGGTTACTGAGTCTGGTGGAGGAGGTTAGAGAGAAAAAGGAGGCAGAGAAGTTTCTGATGTTTCACTTTGGAGGAACTGGTAAGAGGGTAGTGGTCCTGAGTAGAAATGCAGAAGGCAGAACAGGTGTTTAGGAATAAGTGAGCACTGGCCATGGGACCTGCATTCAAAGAGTCTATAGAATAGTGTGTGTCAAAAATTCAGACAAATATTGTAGCTTTACTCACTGACTTGAATATGTTACATATCTGATTGCCCCAAATCATGCCAGCCCGGTCCAAGACTAAATGAGTGATATGTTTGTATTTATTACTTTTTTTCTCTTTAGTATATCCTGGAGCTTTTTTGTTCTGATTTTTCATGTTAACCTTTCAAAACAACTTGAGAAATTACTAGAGGAGAGTCTTGACACCTGGCATATGATTCAGGCTAATGTAACAAATTTTAAAATGTCTTTTCATAGGCAAGTTAAAAATGTGCAGCTTAGAGAGTCGTTGAAACTCCATATGCCTCTTTTGGCCAACACAGTAATGCAGCCTGCAGAAATAGAAATGAACATTCAGAAATTGGAAGCATGCCTTTGTCTAAAATCTGGGCCATATTTAATCTTCCTACACATTGAAACCTTTCAATTAGCCCTTACCAGACTTAAATAAAGAAGCAAATAGCTGGTGCTGCATCCCTCATCCTGTCTGTAGCTGAATCAGGTTCCCTGGCTAAAGAGATGCAATGTGTTTAATAGCCTTTATGAACAGACTTATGCGCCCAAAGATTCTGTTATTTCAGGAAGCTCTTATGAACAAGGCTCTAAATTGTGAATGCTTATTAGACATTATAAATCATTTTCCCTTGCAATAAACATCAATTAAATGCACTTCACAAGCCACAATGCATGGTACAGATTGATTCTGAAGATAGCACAGCGCCCTGGTTACCTACAGTTGGGGTGTAGAAAAAGAATGCCCATTAAATTAACATTAGCTTAAGAAAAATGAAAACTTCTTGAACAATTACAGGTTTACTGTTTTGACTGAAGGGTGAAAAAGGAGCTTTGTTCCAAGAGATGAGACTTGAACAATGCTATTCTGCATGAAACTGAGAGCTTGCCAGCGTTCCCAACCTGACAGATAGTGCGCGCCAGATCTTAGTTCTGCTTCATTAGGCTCTTGTGAATAAGTGGTAGATTTTCCCAATTTATACATTTTCTGCCAGGATATCCTGCATAACACATGTTTTTACTGCCGCATTTTTGTTTATATATTGGTTGCTGCATTGACAAAGAGTTTATTCCCAAATTAGAATAAGTATCCTCCTTTTCAAATATTTAGATAGATATTAGGAATAGGTTAAAGTATATACACATGTTACTTTTTATACTGTTGTACATTAACTATGCAGTCTTTCAAGAATTTAATTTTTCAGTGAATGAAAATAAACATATTTAACCGGCTTCAAACTTTCTAATACATAAATTTTAACACATGGGAAATGAAGTTTAATGGACAGGCATTTTCTAAGTGAAAACATTTTTCTTGTTCAGTTTGAACAAGACAAGTCTGGAGAAAGTGAATTGTTTACAGATGAATTCACTGTAATTTAAATTTAAGAAAAAATTTAAGCAAGTTGTCCGCTTGAATCTTCTTAGAGCCTCTGTGTATGCATGCTCAGTCATGTCCAACTCTTTGTGATCCCATGGACTGTAGTGCACCAGGCTCCTCTGTCTGTGGATTTTCCAGGAAGGAATACTGGAATGGATTGCCATTTCCTACTCCAGGAGATTCTTCCTGACCCAAGTATCAAACCCGCATCTCCTGCATTGGTAGGCAGATTCTTTACCCACTGTTCCACCTGGGAAGCCCTGTTAGAGCCTACTTGAATACATTTTTGAAATATCCATTGTATCTTAGAAATTGTGTAGTATTTTCCAAGTAACATGTTACTAATAATTGCATAAAGGTACTTAACGTCCACAAACCATATTTGTGTTTGTGTATGTGTGGGTATGTAGGAGGGTGGGTGGGTGGATGGAGAAAAAGGGAAGGAGGGAGAGAAGTATTATCCTTTTTCCTTTGCATTCTGCTCTGCCTTTTTGAGTGAGAAGAGTCGAGTTCCATCTTGCTGCAAAATGCACACATAACCCTAAATGGATGGAATCATGGAGATGTGTCTGTCTGTCATGAGCAGACACTACCTTCTTGCTGCTGGACTGAGGAATAACAAAGTTGATCTTGAGAGTTCAGTTTGTTCCATTTGATTCCTTCATCTAAGGGGTCTCTAGCATGTTTAAGTCACGTGCTTTCCTCAGGACAGCTGGGTAGTGCCTCGTTACCCTGGATTATGTTCTGCAGAGTTTCTTGTGTAGTAAAATGGGACCTTTCTTGGGCCCTGGCATCGAAGAGACCCCAATTTGAACAAGGGCTTCAGGGAGACAGTTGATGTCAACGAAACTAATGCCAAACACAAAAGTAACAGCAAAAGCAACCACTAAATTACATGGGCAAACCTCCCTAAAGAGAGAAGAGAGGAGGCTCCTGACAGCCATGCCTTCACACGTTATCCCAGGTGATATCTACCTCTCAGAACATCTAACATAGATACATATTAGCTAGATTCTACCCATATAAATGAATTGGGGAATGAGACTGAAATGTCCTTCCCTTACTTCCTTAGCTTTAAAGATCCTATCTCACACTCAAGACTCAATTTAAATGCCACTTGCTTTTGGATATCTTCTCAGAACACTAAATAGAATCAATGGATTCTCCTCCAAAAATCCATACTACTACCTGAGACTTTCTTAGGAAACTTTCATCAGGTGCTTTGTATTTTCATTGAGTTTTTAAAATTCCTGTCTTTGTTCTCCAGAGCAAAACCTTTTTCATATTTGCTTCATTCCTGTACCTCACTCCAAATCCCACAGGAAACTGCTTTGCACATAGTGAGGTTGTGAGCAGCCGGTGTGAAAAGATTGTTGTTGCTTAGTCGCTCAGTCGTGTCAAATCTTTTGCAACTCCATGGACTATAGCCTGTCAGACTCCTCTGTCCATGGGATTTCTCAGGCTAGAATACTGGAGTAGGTTGCCATTTCCTTCTCCAGAGGATCTTCCTGACTCAGGGATCAAACCTATGTCTCTTGCATTGTCAGGCGGATTCTTTACCACTGAGCCACCAGCCCTTTGCACATTGTAGATGTTCGTTAAAATGTCATTCATGTTCACATTCAGTGTTAACCTCATACTGTGCTCCCAAGGATTAGATTTGGGTAATGGCACTGGTTATGTTCAGTCTTACATGACTATACAATCTCAGTCTTTTCTGCCAGCCAGTAGGCAGCCTTCTACTAGATTTTCAAATCTGTTTAGAATTAAAAGCAAGTAAATTAACTTCTATTCTGAAAGGTCCTTGAGAGAACTATCCAACTCATATATCATTTTTGTATCTCACAGAATTGCTTAATACAGAACTTTTAACAAACTAGTTACTCAGTGTTTGTGGAACGAAATTGTTAAGTCAAGAATACCTGTAAAACTCACACAGAGTCTCTTGACTGCTGAGCATGCATTTCTTATGTATATTTTCTCATAGAAAGTTAATGTACCAGGAAGACTTCATTAAGTTTTCATTATGCTTTAACACTAAAAAGGTATTGACATGGTTTAGAAGTCATTGATCATTAGTCGCAAGATGCTGCTAATCTTTCTACCTGAGTAAAACAAATGAAGCTATTCAGGTGAAAAAAAAAATAGTTGTCACTTATTCCTTCAGAAGATTTCTAGACTATATTTAAGGATATACATACCCCTGCCTCAATTCCAGGCCAGCTGTGAGAAAAGGACACAGGTATTGATTGTCAAACTTTGCTTAATCAAGTAAAAATAAGCAAATTTTTGAGGGAGTTCTTTTCAATAGAGTGATGAACACAATTATGTGTCAGTAATTCTGTCAATTTTTCTTTTAGAAAATGGCCTTACAAAATAAGAAAACACAAGAATTACAGTAATTCAACAGTGATATTAGCAAGAGCAGTTGGCTAGGTATGGAGGTACTTCGGTGTCTGTTCACTTCCAGATCCTGGGCTGGGCACCTTCCAGTTTCCTTGCAGTCGAGATGGGGTCATGTCTCCTGAGTTCACTTTTAGCATTAGAGGTGTAGTTGGTGATTTTTTTGTCACCCCACTGCCAAATACAAACGCTTAAGGAATGTCTTACTGTATCATTTCCTTGCTCAAAAAATCTTTAGTAGCTTCTCCCACTTGTCTATAAAATTACAAAACCAGGTATGATCAGCAAGCGTTTTAAGATTTCAGTGCTATGATCAAACCCACTCTTCTCTTAAGCAATATTTCCCAATTGTCCCTAATATACAGTGCCAAACTGTAGCTGGCTGACTTATGAATTTATTTTGCACCTTTCCCATCCCACATTCTCTGCTAGGTGAATTTTTCTACCTTAGGGTTGCCTCCCCAGCTCTGAAGTCTTCCTTGAGCTCATCAACTATACTTTTCATGGTTAATAATGATGTTCTTCCCATTCTGACCTGTATTGGAGTTACTCATATTTGGGGGGCTCATCTTTACATTTCCTTGAAAGAAGGGCCTTGTCATGGATTCTTTGCTCCTTCCACAATATCTACTACAATGTCTTATTCACTGTGGAAATAAACCACCTAATCTTTAAATAAACAAATGAGAACCCACAGTACCTTGGAAGGCACAGTACATGCAAAAGATGTAAAGAACAATAGAATTAGAATATTATATGGTCATCACTACATTTATATCCAACATGTGACTCTCTTGATAAATCAGTTAGTAGGGTGCACTGTGATATATTTAAGTTTAAACAGAAACTGTAGGTAAGTCACACCCATTCGACATTAAAGTAAATTTTTGTTTCCTATTTCTATGGAATTGATCATCAGAAAGCTCCTGAACTTAGACACATCTCTGATAAGGTGGAGGGCCATATACTTTTCCTCCAGTACTTAAAGATCTGTGTCAGTAAGATACATGTTAGCCATTTGCAAAGCTCCAACCTGGCCAGACATAAGGCAGATTCTGGGAGCTCAGCTAACCTGGAGAAGGCACAGAGACAGCCCAGGCTTTCAGAGCTTTTATAGTGAATCTATTGCAGAGGTCGGTTTTACATCTCAGGGATATTATGGAAGTAGAATTCAGTTACTTCCAGAAGTGGCTGCTTTGTCCTCCACACTCCATAACCCCAGCCACTTCACTTAGTATAGTCAAGTCGGCATAGTCATGAATGAACACAAGGAGCAAAACTCGTTCAATGCAGCTGACTCTCTTCAGAGGTTCAGCTGAAGGCCAAGAGAGAATAAGCCCAGTTCTGGGCTTCCACTGCACTGGCTTCCAGAAAAAATAGAATTTGGCTTTCATATATGGGTCAATTCTACAAAACAGAAGAGTGCAAGTGAAGCAGGCAGAATGGTCACCTGTGCCTACTCACCGTTCCCGTTACGCTGTCACTCAATGGAGTCACTCATTTGGTCAGCAGTGTCTGGGGAGGTGCCAGTCCAGACCTGGGATCAGAATCCTTAGAAAATCATAAACACAATTAAGATGCATTCTAAAATTAATTTTCAAGGGGATTTTTTCACTAAGATCTTCTAAGTAGGTATTGTTACTTTTTCTCTCCTGAATTAAAAAAATATTTTTCTGTAGAGTTTACAAATGATAATTTGTAAATTAGAACAACCAAATACTAACTTCCATATTTTTCTCTCTAACTCATCTGGTGAATTCACTCATCACTGTTATAAAAAGTAAAGACAGCATGTAATAATGAAAATATTATGTGATAACTATAGCTTATGTAGAACCACATGAGTTGAATTTCATTGTTAAATGGGTGAATGAAAATTATGGTGTTTCTTTTACCTCTTGTCCACTAAGATAGTGAGCAAGTGTGAATGGATAACTGTCATGCCCCCAAATTAATCTTTCCTTTTCTTTAAAGGCTTGAAAGTGACCTATAAACATCTACCTACGTGGTTTGCTTCTGTGTTTTGGGGTGAGAAGCGAACCATATGCGGATCAATGTAGGAGAGAGAGAGGAGGTTAAGTTATGACATCCAACTGCATCAATGACCAACCACTGAGTTGGTCACTACACCTAAAAGAGATAAAGTTCTTTCTCTTTTTTTCTAATTTTTTCTAAACCAAGAAACTTAAGAAAATGTGGATGTTTCTGAAAAATCGGTTGGCCAAAGAGAAGCTATGAAGAGACATTATGTTAACAAACAGAAATGGAAAGCTTCTGTGTTGAAGAAGATTGCAAATACTCCCATTTGCTTACTTTTAGATTAATATGATAATAGCATCATTTAGAGACTCGTTTTGTGTTTTGGCGGCCATTTCTCCTTCACGCAGTCCCTATCCTACCCCTTTCTTTAGCCTGCTGCCATAGTGGTGCTTTACATCCAGACAATTGTAGCACTAACTGATCCCTCTCCCTGACTCCAGCTCATTGCAGAGTTGAGGATGAAGAAGAGAAGGATGTGAGAAATATGTGTTTAAGATGATTCAATTTCTTGCAAACTATTAATTTATAGAATCTCGCCAGTGATACTTAAATGCAGCCTAAGTTATAATGCCACAGTGTTTTCACAAAACACATGCACAGCTGTTTTAGTGTTCTTAAAAAAAAAAATAGGCCTGGTTTCAATGTCCTTATCAGTTCATTATCAGCGTATTGTTTGTTTCATTGTCCAGCACAACTGTCTGATAAAATCCTTAATTATTAAGTATATGATAATACTAGCCAAACTGCTTTAATTACAGCACATTTTGTGTCTTGTTTTATTACATTTCATGCCAGAATGCCCTGGCCAGGATCTTTAATAAGGCCATATTAAATCCAGGCTAGAGGTTAAAACTCATGAGGCATCCTTGATTCTCTGCCTATTGTGTAGAGAATCTCATCAGAAAAGCCCCAAACTTCATTAAAGACCGCTGGATGTGGGCCCTCCTATATTGCCATTTACTTTAAGGGCTATCACTCAGGGGCAATTATTGGTGTGCTCCTCATGATCCCTGTTATATTAAGGCAATTTCTACACCTAGGTTAGGCATTAATACCACCATTATCTCCAACACAAATCCCCTGACAGTTAGAAAAGCAGGAGAAATTACAGGCGGATTAATCTCTAGTGCCCGTCCAAAAAGAAAACCTTCCCCCAGAGGATAGAGGCGGCCGTGTTGAACTCAGTTAAGCTGTGTTAGATGTAATGAGAAAGAGCCCCCTGTGCCTGCCTCTGTCGGAGGCATTAGATGACCCTTCCTCAACTTGTCAATATCCCTTTGGGCTTTCCTTCTCTCCACTCCTCCTAGGCTGCTCTGTCTTATGGCATCTTTAAATTATTGTTTGTGTTTAAAAAATAAAAGAGAGAGTGAGAGAAAGCAACTAAGCTTATCCATGTGAGAAGGCTGGACAGAGTAATCCATTTCATCCAAAAAGAAGAAAAGAAGAATAAGAGCCTGGGGTTTTCACAAATCCTTTGTATTTCCAGTGTGTTTTTCCAGATGTGTTTGTAGGGGTCGCACCATGAACCATGCTAAGAAAAACAGATCATAGAATAAGGACAAAGAATCCCACTATGCACAAAGGCATCTGAAGACAGGAGGCTGCAGTGACTTGGCAGGTCATTCCCCGAGCACCCTGCCTCGCCTGATAAGGATACCTTTGACAGTGGCGGATGCTGCTTTTGACGGACCTCTGTGCTTGCCACAGCATCACTGGGGTTTGGGAAAGGAATGATAAGGAACACAATGAATAACTAACAAAGCTCCTTTGATGAATGCAGTCATTTGCATTACAGCACAAAATAGCTTTGCTCCTGATGGGAGAGTGTCATACCTAACCACAAATATTATTTTTGTCCTTCAGTGACATATAAGGGCAGTAGTAGACAGAATGAGAGTTCAGTGAGTGGGAAGTCCTCATTCTTTGCTTTATAACTGTGCAGAAAAGTTGACCCAACAAATTTTTTTTTAATGTTATTGACCTCAAATCTAATGAGGTTCTTTTGGTTTGAAGGGAATAGATTTGTAATAAAAATACACTTTCAAAAACTGTTAATGTTGAAATTAATATCTCATGTGTTCTTCATATAATGGTGTTAAGGAGTGATTCACAGTGTAGTCTACCTTATTGTTACAAAAATGCTATTTTAACTCACTTTATGCTTAGTCTCAGAGAAGGCAATGGCACCCCACTCCAGTACTCTTGCCTGGAAAATCCCATGGATGGAGGAGCCTGGTGGGCTGCAGTGCATGGGGTCGCTAAGAGTCGGACACGACTGAGCGACTTCACTTTCACTTTTCACTTTCGTGCATTGGAGAAGGAAATGGCAACCCACCCCAGTGTTCTTGTCTGGAGAATCCCAGGGATGGGGGAGCCTGGTGGGCTGCTGTCTATGGGGTCACACAGAGTCAAACACGACTGAAGTGACTTAGCAGTAGTAGCATGCTTAGTCTGTTCAATAGGACAACGGAAAAGGAGATGTTGAGTATATGAGGTAGAACATGAGGGGCTTTCCAGGTTGTAAACTTTTCCAGAGAAGTAATTGGATATATTTGTCCCTTTGAGGTGATGTAGTTGTTTGCCCAGAACATAGCAGAGATTTCCAGGCTGAACGTACCCAGTCTTAGGTTACCACACACCAGAAACTTAAGACTGTGACCCAGAGCATTTATCAGCCATCGCTTCATCCACTGATTGGATCTACTGCCTGGTGATAACTGATGACTTCCAACTCACAGTGCAGAACACCCCATGGACTCAGCACCTGCTGGCCAAATCAAAGTAATATAAAATGAGAAGTCACTTACGCTATGAACCACTCCTAATTCATCATATATTCCTCTTTTTTTTGTCAGTAAATTAGTTGCTATTCTCACTGAATGTTTCTTTCCCCCTTTAAATTGCTTAAGTAACAATAGCTTTTGTAACCTTATTCTAACATTCACTCAACAAACATATATTAAACATTTAAGTGCCAGGCATTGCATTTCATTGATAGAAAAATAGAAGTAGTGTTTTCATTTAATGGAGGAAGAAATGGCGTATACATTTTTGCAACCTAATGTGAAGGATGCTATAATCAAAGTACCAGCAAAACACCACAAGAGTACACAGAAGGAAGGGACAATTTCAGGGAAATTGCAGCTCATTTCCAGAAATGTGATAAATAAAAATGAATCCAAGAATATTTATAAAGACCTCCCAACTTAATTATCTATCCTTTGGATAGAATGATTGAATCATAGAAAATATTCAGAAAAATTGTTCATGAACATATGTGGGCATAAGGAAACTCTCACCCATAGGGAAAGAGGGAACATTTTCTCTTTAAAAGACTCCAAACTGTTGTTGCCCTCTGTACATGAAGCCCAGAACAGTTAAGAGTGAACTAATTTAACATCAGAGACAGATATTCTTGACCGGACTTTAAAAGGGAAATCACCAAAAAGACTAAAGTGTTAATTTCTTTTACTGAAAATGTATCTTCTTTGCTATTCACATTTACCACTGCAAATATATATTCTTAAATAATAGCCACACTTTCTGAAGTAAATTCTTTACCTGCTGCTTCCTTTTGAGTTATAGGCACTATGATTAAATTTTCAATTTTTAAGATACTCCCCCTACACACAAATGTAACATACATTTATTAGAATGTAAAATGGCAACCCACTCCAGTACTATTGCCTGGAAAATTCCGTGGACTAAGGAGCCTGGTAGGCTACAGTCCACGGGGTCACAAAGAGTCGGACACGACTGAGCGACTTCACTTCAACCTTTTCATAAATGCATAGTATACAAACTGAATATATTCCATCATTTCTTCCACTCATCGACAGTGGCTAATTAGAAATAATCAGAATCAGTTCTATCATAAACAACATAGTAAACCTCTTTTTGCTAACTTTTTGTTTTTGCCTTCAAGATTTGTTAAATCATCCAGATGTCCTCCTAGGCATAGCCATCCTTTCTTCACTAGTTTCCCAAATGTTGCAGCAAAAGCATTTCTCTTTAGAATTTGAGGCATTGTTTAGAAAACTGACTTTAAGTAAAGATGTTTTGCCTGAAAAGCCAGCTGAAGATTAATGTCTTTGAAGAAAGTTATGCTAAAAAAAGTTGGTTAATTATAAAACAAATATTATAATTCAATACTTAGATAATTTAATATTAACCAAATGTATAAAATCAAAGAGTATCCACTTACCTTGTTGCTTGTTGACTTAATATATGTTCATCTTACTCTGTATGTGCATAATTATTTTCTAAATTCTAACCTGGCTATAATTGAAAATAAACAGATAAGTTAAACATAGTGATTTGTATCATTGTGTTCCCTTTAATTAAGTAGACTCTGTCATAATTTTTGAAAATTTTCTGCCTGAGTTGGAGTTTTTTTTTACTTTTTCTTGCACATTAATTAATTCAGATCCATTTCTTGCTGATATTAGGGTGTCTGCTAATACTTATGTGCCACAAGCTGAAAAATCAGATTTAAAAAAAATTGCTAAACTATTAAGGAGTTGTTAATATAAGAGTAGACTCAGAATTAGATTCTATAGATTCCCCCTTGTTTTAAGCCCTATCATTTGGTACTAAGAGTTTTTGACATTTATTTAAGTCCTCAAAGGCCTTTGTAGACTTATTTCTGGGTCTTTACTGAGTTTTATTTAGATGTATTTGCCAGGAAATTTCCAAATTGTTTTTAGATTTTTGGCTATAGTTGAAATCTCTATCAACATTTCATCAAGTGACATAAATAAATCACCCTCATTCTTAATATATTTGTGATAATGGTGATAGGAAAGGTCAAAATTATTGTGATAAGTTTCCTCTGCAGGAGAGAAGGAAAATTAACTTGGGATTGGTTACTCTCTCATATTGACAGGACCTTCCTCCATAGAATTCAGGGACCCAGGCTCCTTCCATTCTGTGTCTCTGTTATCACCTGTAGTTCTGAATCTTCTACTCCCAACCAGCAGAAAGGGAAAAGGCAGAGTAGAAAACCCCTTCCCTGCTTCTTAAAAGTCCTGACCAGAAATGATATAGATCACTTCTGCTGTTACTCTGTGGCAAGAACAAGCAATATGGCCACACCTGGACACCAGCAGGGGAGCGTCAGAAAATATAGCACCTGGCTCAGCAGCACCCCCAACCACAATCCCACACTGGAGCAGCATGACTTTATGGTAGATAACCAGCCACCTCAGCTAGAAGCTGGGAAGATGAAGGAAAATGCACAAACATAAGAGTATATGCACACAGAGATTAACTTATCTAGCTCCAACAATATGCAAATTACCTTCTTAACAACACTCCTGATTGAGTTAATCATATGCTCTGAATATTGTTTTCAGTGACAGTAGTGACTTTAAGTGATGCCTCTGCTCCCCAAAATAGTCACACATACAGAGCTACAGTGACAGAGAAACTTTCTCAGTGACAAAGTATACTCCATGGCAGCCTGTATTAAACAACTTAAATGTTATTAAAATATGAAAAATTGCCAAGGATAACAGTAACGTAAACCAATTTCTTTCTCTTTTTCCTCTCACTCTTACTGAAGCTATTTAAAAATGCTCATTGTTTTATTTGATTCAACTATTTACTGTCATATCTAACTGGTGATGTCAAGGAGAAATGTGAAATAGTTTCTAGAGTAAATTAGCTTTACAAAAAGAATTTATTCTTTACTTTGGCAAAAAGGAGGACGTATTTGTTGGTTTGCTTTTGAATCATTGCCGTGTAGATAGTATTTAATAAATATTTGATGAATTTAAATAGGCTTTTGGTGATGTTGATGATTATAATTTGATGACTTTTATACAGAAATCAGAGATAGTTGTATGGATTAAAGAATGCAGGGTGAAATTGATTTAGCCCTTATGATATTCTGTATCAGTCATAATAATATTATTATGGTTGTTAGAGAGTGATGATTATAAGTCATTGATAAAATATGCCAAGAAAATACTTCATTTAACATAAAATGTTCTGCTTTTATAAAAATTTCTTTATGGAGGTCAATTTGTTTTTTCTTAAGAATACATTTTAATACTTGAGATCTCCTTGAACATAGTTAATTGTATTTCTAATAAATGTTAATATAATTGATAGATGACAAGTGATATCATCAATATGTCAGTTCAAGTAATAAAATGCCCGCATATTTAATAACTGTTATTCTGTGAAACTTATTAAAAAGACCCAACTTTCTTTAAGATATTTCATATCATGTAGTGCTCTTTGTTGACCAGCTACGACAAGGATGTAGTTACAGTTTCATGGATAGATATCTTTGTAAGACATATCTTATCTCCTCAGGAATATTAAAAAGTAATTAACTTTCTTTGAAAATGTTTTAAAAAGAAGTATTCTGAGCTCATTGTCTCCCTTTTTAAAATTTTTTTATTGAAATATAGTTGAATTACAATGTTGTGTTAGCTTCAGGTATACAGCAAACTAACTCAGGTGATTCAGTTATATATATATATTCTTTTTTTACATTCTCTTCTATTACAGGTTATTACAAGATATCGAATATAGCTTCCTCTTCTGTACAGTTGTTGGTCATTTATTTTATACATAGTAGCATATATATTTTAATCCCAAACGCCTGATTTATCCTTCCCCCACTTCCCCTTTGGTAACCATCAGGTTTTTTTCTTATGTCTGTGAGTCTATTTCTCTTCTATAAAGAAGTTCATTTGTATCATTTTTTAAAGGTACATGTGAAGAGTTGACTCATTGGAAAAGACTCTGATGCTGGGAGGGATTGGGGGCAGGAGGAAAAGGGGACAACAGAGGATGAGATGGCTGGATGGCATCACTGACTCGATGGACATGAGTTTGAGTGAACTCTGGGAGATGGTGATGCACAGGGAGGCCTGGCGTGCTGCAGTTCATGGGGTCACAAAGAGTCGGACACGACTGAGTGACTGAACTGAACTAATAAGCAACATCATATATTTGTCTCTGTCTGACTTACTTAACTTAGTATGATAATCTCTAGGTATCCTTTTAATCATGATTTATGTTAAGATAACATTAGCGAAGATTTATCGAGTTTTTACTAAGTATTGGTGTCATTCTAAGAGTTTTAAGTGTATTAACTCATTTGGTCTTCCTGACAGTTGTATGAGCTTGTGGTAATATTACTTCCATTTTAACAGTGAGGAAGCAGAAACACAGAATAGTTAAATAACTTGCTCATAGTCATCACACTGCTAACTAGAGGAGCAGGGTTTGTTCCCAGTCAGTTGACAGCAGAGAACTTGCTCTGATCCAAACGAAAGTGGCTTCTCTACTAAGGACAACCAAAATGTTGATTTTAAGATACTTTTTACATAACAGTATTTTGCAATGTATCTAAGCAAGCTTAATATCACTGAGCAACCAATAATTGAATAGAATGCAAATAGAGTTTATTACTACATTTAAATGACAGAGATTATAGTAACCATTACTTCTCTTGAGTTCAAAAAATTTCTGATCTTAGAAGACTCTCAGAACAGCTAACATTTGAAAAAAGGGGGAAAAGCTTATTATTATTTTTCAGCCTTAAACGTTAACTAATATGACAAAGTTTTGTGGGTTTTTTTTCTTTTTTTCAGTAAAACCACCTGGAAAACACTAAAAATATATTCAGTTGAACCATATGAAATGTCCATATTTGACATTTGCCCAACCATATGTCCAACTATATTTGGGGGATAAAAAAGTCACATATTGCCAATTCTATATGATTCAAACTATTGCCAATGGAATACTACAAGTATTTGTTAAAGAATGGGTCAGAAATTATGATGGGGAGATGGAAGAATTCAAAAGGAGTAAGACACTGTCCTCGCCATAAGGGCTAACAATGCGAGTGTAGTAGCAAGTTAGACACACCTATAAATGTAGCTGATGCCACTCGAGAGATCTTAGAGAGCTGCGTCCAGGTGCTGACTCAGAGAGCTTTCTCCACAAAGGCAGGAATGAGGTCCCAGATTTTCAGAAAGGGCTCTGCGACTTCACTGTGCCTCCCAAGGACGTGTTGAATGTTCCTGCCCAAATTCAGCAACCTCTGCCCGTCAGCCATGCAGAAACCGCATACACTCTGATCTTTCACCTTGATTGAGGCTTGCTTTCCTGCTAACGTCTGTAGTTATGTTCTCATACTCTCTAGGCCAGGCACCTGTATACCCACCCCAGCTGACCCTACTGTGCCCACATCTAGCATCTGACCTTTGTCTCTGGCTCCTGTATTCAAGGGAGTGAACTCAGGTATCTATGCTGCTACTTTGATAGGGTTCAGCCTACTACACAGTCAAGTTTATAAATGTTATAAAGTTTATAAGTTATTGTATTAATAATATATCAATATAAGTTTATAAATTATTATATTACATATTAATATAATAAAGTCCTTCAAAGTGACCAAAACAGGATTGTAATTTTAAGGAGAGACAGTCTTTGAGAATCAGAACATCTAGAGAAAATGTCAGTGATGCGTAAGCCTTGAAAGGATATTTTAACAACAGGTAGAATTTGGATGAATGCAAAAGGAAAAGGCTATTTAGGCTATGGAAACAGTGGAATGAAAGATACAAAACAGGGGGGCCACAGCATGTGGAGGGGAGAAAGGGACATTCAGTGAGAGTAGAGATTTCATGCCCTCAGACCTAAGAATGATGAATTAAAATAGTTTATGTCAAGTCTTCAATGCTAGTCCAAAGGCCTTGAGTCACAACCAGTAAAAGACATCATGCACTGAGCACTTACTATGTGCCAGGTGCTGACATATTACTTCTATTTTAACAAATCGTAGAAATCAGTGGTCAGCTAAACAAATAAGAAGCTGAGATCGAGAGAAGGTGTCTCATAAAAGGTTAAATTTTAAAATATTTTAATCACTTTTAAAGCAATTATTATATAACATGTCTAGATATAAGTGCTTAACAAGTTAATTCATTTAAACTATACACCAACCCAATGAAGCAAAGTACAATTATTATCCTTATTCTTATCTTCTAATAGAGTTAAATGAGGTGCACAGGGATTACCTAACCTGCTCAAGGTGTCACATATTATAAAGGGTGGAGCCAGGGTTCAAACGTGGGAAGCCTTATTTCAGGATCTGTGTTCTTATGTGCTCTGCTAATAGTTGTTAAAAAAAAAAAAAGGAAAAAAGTGGGGTTGGGTGGCAGCAGGGCACTCAAAATTTTAAGCAGGATGACCACATAACAAAGTGGCATGACATTTTTATTCGATATTTACCCAGGATGCCAGACTTCCCAGGTGGCTCAGAGGTAAAGAATCTGCCTGCAATGTTGGAGATGCAGGAGATGCAGATTGGGAAGATCCGGGCTTGGCAACCCACGCCAGTATTCTTACCTGGGAAATCCCATGGAGAGAGGAGCTTGGTGGGCTAAGGTCCACAGAGTGCAAAGAGTCGGACACAACAGAAGCAACTTAGCACGCACGCACTTGGGATGTCAGGTGGAAGACTGTATCTGTAATTTTAAACCGAGATGATTGAGGCCTGGATAGGGCAGTACTGGGGAGGACAGAAAAAGAAAAAAGTGCAAGAAACATGATGAAGGAAGAATAAAGCCGGTATGGGTTTTCATATAGATATGAAAGGTAAGTGTGACAGAATGAAATACGAGGATGTACACCTGACTAGTGAGAATTATGATCTGAAAAAATGCAAGAAACGTTTTGTGACAGATTTTGTGTCCAGACTGGAAAATGTGAGTGGAAATATCCAGCCAACTATTGCACATAGATACCTGGAATTCCCATTTTATGTGGGATGCACTCATATCCTCTTCAATACCATGTTTCTATATCTCTTCCTTCTGCCTAAAAGGAATTTCTAGGTTGTCATCCCTTTGAACCCTCAGTGCCCAGCGCTGAATCTGGAAACATAATAGACTCTCAAAGAATACAATCGAATCAACCAGAATTGTCCAGATAATAATAATAGCTGTGTTCTTGTGTCTTTAAAAAAATTAGAGAGAAATGAGGACTAGAAGTCCGTTTCCTCCTTCTTTGGGGGATTATGGTCTCAGCTCTCTTTTCCTAATAGAACCTAGAACTTGCAACCTGTGATATTGTGGAGTAAAATAAATTACCAAATGTTTAACAGAATACTAGCTTAGAATTATCTTAATGGTTTACTAGATGGAATCAATACATGTCTATTACTTTTGTGTCTTTAATTATGTTTATCTAGAGTACTTGATGGCCAGGCTATAAGTGGTTTGGAAAAGCAAATTCTGTGCAGTTCTAAAAGCTACTATAGGAAATTTTCATGAGAACATTCATGCACTGAGAGTAACTTTTATTTTTTTATTAAAAACAATAATGCATTTTGACCCTATGATCTTCTGAATCTAAAACCACCTTGAAAATCAGATTGAGACCATAGTATTCACAGTTCAAATTTTAGTTATTTTTTTCAAACACAATATCATGGAAAGTATGATTCTTCTCCTATGCCTATAGTGTTTGAGATGCATTAGAAACTTGGAGTTCCTACCTATTGTCTTGAATCAAATAGAGTCCTTTATCCTTATTTCCTTTGCTTTCTTCTCCCTCTGTTTTCTTCATTTGGCCCCTAGACCTACTATGTATTTGTTGCATGATACTTGGTATTTTAAGCTATACTTTCATGCACAGAGAATTTCAGCTCCTTGAGGATATTGTATTTCAACTTTTCAAAGATTTGCCTTAGTGCCTGCAGTCCCCTGTATATACCCCCCATGCCTGTGTGCACAGAGTATGGCCAAATACCAATTATTGTTGATAGCCTTTTGAGATTCCAAAGTACCTCAGAAATAGTCCTTTAGTATTCCCTATAAATCTAATACTTTTCTATGATTATTATGATCATGAAAACGTTGTACATGAGGAAGGAAACATGATAGTGAAATAAAAATTAACTGTAGAAATGCAGTTGTAAAATGATGTCAGTCTCTTTAGGGGTTGGTCCATCATAATTCCTATGCCTGATTTATTTCTCTTTCTGAGGTTGACTTTAAATTTGTAATAGCTGTTGTTCTTTACAAAACGGATGAAAGCATTCATTTACATATTATGTGTGTTTGTGCATGCTAAGTCACTTCAGTTATATCAAATAGACTTAAGGTATTAAATAGCCTTAGGTCTGCCAGGCTCCTCTGTCCATGGGAGTCTCCAGGCAAGAATACTTGGGTTTCTTGAGTGGGTTGCATGCCTATTTCCAGGGAATCTTCCCGACCCAGGGATCAAACTCACATCTCTTTACAACTTCTGCATTGTTAGACGGTTCTTTATCACTAGCACCAGCTGGGAAGCCCTTCATAGTATCTGTGCATTGCTAAAGGAACAGCATAGCAAACCAGGAATAGAATTACAATTACAAATTAAAATTAGGAGGTTCAAATCTCATTTTTATTTTGTTAGATAAGACCCAAAATGAACTAGTAGCTAAGCACCATTCATTATAAAAAATGAATTAGGGGACCACTCAAATATAAACAGATGACACTTTTACTTTATTATTTCACCCACTTGGTCCTCTTCTAACATTTGTTTTCCCCAGGCAGAAACATCTAGACTGCCTCCCCTTCAGACTACTCCTCCTTCAAGAACACCTTGAAGCCTCTTGTCTGCTCTAAGAGTTCTGTTTATTTTATTTATAAAAAGCTCCTCTTATTCAGATATTTCACACTTACAAGAAGGTGGTACTTTGATGACAGCTCTGATAGTAAAGAGAAATTGACATGTCTGAGCCCTAGTGTCCTCAACTACTTGCTAAGGGTGCCCAGGCCTGCCTGGCAGCCTCCATCTCCAATTAAGCGTTTGTGGAAGCTGGGAAGCAAGCCTCTTAATGGAGAAGCTGAAGATACAAGGCAGGTTACAATTTCTGCTAAGATATGTCTCAGACCAAATTTCCTTCCCTCATCTTCATTCTTGCATTTGTGTTTTGTTACCCTGCGGCCCCCTCCCCTATTCCACCCTGCAAGACATGGAGGTTATTTGCTGAACATCTGAATACACAAAAGTCATTTTGCATGAGGAACTTTGAGCTCCATAAATAACCTCCTACTGAATCAGGATCCGTGACGAATTTAGTCCTAATTGCACCATATTCTCACCCTACCCCCACACCTCCCATTAAGATATATTGTCTAGGACACATGCAGGAGATCTGTTTGCAGCTATCTTTTACATAGAACTGATTGTTTAATTGCAGATTAAAGATTAATGCAAGTATAATGATTCCAGGAGGACACTTCAGACAAAAGCATCCTGCATCAGGCTGCCTGCCTCCATTTTTCAATTTGACCATAAATTTGGCTGGGAATTAAATAGTAAGTAGCCGTGATTGCAAGTCTGGTCTCTGAAGGCACTCACGGGAATGAAAATAAATGAACAGGCTCTCACACAAAGCATGTTTCATTATGGTCATTAGTGGGCAGATTCTCAGCAGCATTGAAGGTGAAATTGTCTAGAAGAGATGTTGGCACATGTCTGTTAAGAATAGCTGAAGAGGATGGTGAAAAGTATGGAAGTGGTCTTGGTTGTGGCATATATTTTGAATTTTAATTCCTTTTATTTATAATTATTGTTTAAAAGTTTTTAGACATCAGATACTTATGCTACAGAACCACATAAATGTAAACATATTTCATACCGGCTCAGTATTGGCATGATATAGAAAATGAATATAATTATAAATGATGGTTAGTTGCTAAATATACCAATTCTGTAAAAAAACAGACAAATAAAAAATATTAGAGATAAATGTGACATCATGAAAAGCCACCAGGGACTTTCCCATATTCATGGTAATAATTTTGATTGAGAAATACTTATCTTTGAATTTCTCCTGTGTTTTTCAAGTAAGAGAGGCTTTTTCCCTAAGCCTTTGACTCTGTGACTTGCTGGCCCTCCATTGTGAGCATGAGATTAAGTTTATTTTATTTTATTCTCTTGCTTATCAGCAAGCAAATTAACCTACATGATTATAAATAAGAGGACAAACCTGGCTGCTCTCGTCTTTTTTATTGGCCACTGGTTTTATACCCCCAAATAACATATTTCATCCCCAGGTGCTTAGAATGATATTACACTAATAAGTATGTTAATTTAAAGAGCTCTACACATACTCTAGCTTATTTCAGTTATACTGTTATTTGCTGGTTCTTACTCTTTACAAAAACTAAAACTCCAGAGACTATTGCCTTTATGATATGTTAATGCATTTTCAAACCTGTTGAAAGTTTATATGAAAAACGTAAACTAGTCTAACAAGACACAAACTTTCCTTCATGTTTTCTACAGTCTTATTGAAAGCCTCTTATATGAAGGAACAAGTACAACTGTAACAACAATGACCCAATAATGTTTGGGTCAAAAAAAGCTAAAATGTTGTGTAATGTTATATACACCCACACATATATAGGGAACACACACATGTACAATCTTACTGTTGATGATATCCTAGGGAGCTCTCCTGGTAAAAACTGATGGAGCAATGCTAAAGGTTGATAAACTTTTTATTAAAACCGTATTGTGTCAGAAACACTTTTTAGTGCCAAGTCTTAACTATTAGTAAGGATGTTCCAAGTCAGAATTCTAAGGGAAAATACTAGTATTTTTAGTTTCTAATGAATTAAGACATAATGACCAAAGTAATCCCTTTCTCCCTTCCCCAAATAAAAGCAAGTCGTTAAAAAAAGAATGCTTTGTTTCTATTATGAAAACCACTCAAATATTTAACTTCATAAATGAGAGGAGAATTTTAGAATAAGAAATGACTTTTACTAATGAGGTGCAATGAGGACACTGGCAGATGGAAAGAATCTGAACGTGGTATGTTTTCAACTGACCCACAGAAAGAAAGGCTGACTTCTACTTGAGATTAGGGCAAAATTGATTTCTCAGGAAACTAAAGTAGATGACACAATATATTTTTTTCTTTCCTTTTTGTACAGTCTCATAGATCAGTGAATATAGTTATGACAGTACTATGATAATATGTATCTATCCATTTTTGACTTGGTTCCATTATCACTTTGAAATTCTTATATGGCTGAGAGATTGATTAACTTCTCATGTACATGAGATTATTTTATGAAAGAGTTTAACCAGCTGCTCACCATTTTCACTGAAGAATGAGCAGGAAGAAATAGTTTCAGTTGAAGTAGCAGGTCCCTAAGTTGTGTGGGAATCATGATCATTGACATTATCCTATCAATGTTTGTCCAGAGCCTCCCTACATGTGAGTTCCTGCTGGACACAGACAAAAGTGCCTCCTCTCAGGAAAGGTGGTTATATGTAAGAAAGTCTTGACAAAAGAAATTCTGGAACACCCATTTGTATAGATCTCTTTAGAGAAAAAGAGACACAGACATGTCCCTTTGTTCAAGACATCAATAACAATTTTACATTAATGAAAATAAGAAATTATGACAGATGTAGGAATTAAGATACACACATATTAAAATAATTTTTCTATCCTTAAAACCATTCATTTCATCCATCTGACTGTTTATCTCCTCTGAATAACTTTTCTGTTAAATGTGGGTAAATATCACTAATCCATAACTGTAAAACGAAACCAAGTGAAGAGTAATTTCCATGAACCAAAATGGTTCAGCTCTTGGGACCATGAAATTCTTTGTATATTTCAAGTCTGCATGTTTCATGCTCATGATATTTTGGTACAGGAACTTTTCTTCTCTAAATTACCTATTGTGATTAGAAGTTCAAGGGCATGGTTTTGAATATGTCAGCAGTTTCTTCTCCACTCACAACAACTATCTCCTTCACCAGCCACCTGTTGGGAGAGCAGCTGGCCTATTTATTGCCTTAGTGGCCTTGATGTCCTTCCGAGGTGAGGCTAGTTTATCAACCCCATCCTAGCTTTGATTCTATTCATAAGACGTATGTGTCCGGCATTAGCTCACAGCTAAGTCTCCAGATGGTGGAAATATTTTTCATAGTCACATTAGAACTGAGATTTGGAATTCTGATGTAAAATTTACTCCCACCCCTTTGTTTTATGTATGCCTATTATACTAAGAATATAGATTTTTAATGGAGTAAGAGATCTTGCTGAGATTTTGATCTTTTTGAGATTTATTCTATTAAATTGAATATCAGAACATAACATGCTATGAAGATATAAAGTTGTTAGAAGTAGGTTTTACTTCTCATACTAGATGCTCTATGGGAAGGTTTCTACTGTGTTTGTACCTCTGTACAATGTAGTTTTTAATAAATATAATAAAAACTAGCAAAAAGTATCTCTGCATCTAAGTGTTTCCCAATGTCAGGCTCAATTAACAAATAGAAGCTATTACATAAACATTTTATAATTTCTGAACTCTTCCCCTAGAAGATATTCTTTTCAGATTGTTAGCACAGAGCAAGATAAAGGAAAAGAAATAGAAAAAAACACTCTGATCATTTCTAGTGAGAGCTCTAGGTGGGCTCGGCTGATCTTCTGTAGAATGGGGGACAGATAAAATTTCAACAGGATGTAGAATGGAAAAGAGATTTCAGAACATGACAAAATAGTTATTGTTTTTGATAGACTGAGAAGACTCATGATGTCAGGCAAATAAAATATAAAAACCAAAACAAAATCTTAGAATACAGATAGTATTTTTCTAATAAATCATATTTCAGAATCACTTCCATTTTGTTCTCCATGTAAATGAGGGTGAGCAGTATATGAAGATGTATGTGGTGTTGAAAAAATGCAGCCAAGCACATGTACCCAAATATATCTGTCCCGGGGCTTTCACAAACTGGTCATCAGTAATCTTGAGACTTAAATTTCCATAGCACTGATTGTTTGCATTTTTGTAGCAGTTTTTTATTTACCTTTTTTAATGTATATGCCCTATCTCTCCAAGAAAATTAAAAGCCTCTCTGGGGCATAAACCATATTTTAGACCTATTATATTGCCCTACTTAGATTAGCCATTTACTAGTTGTTCATGGATAATAAGGGTCTTTTTACTAGGTTAAGAATGAATTTTTTTTAATAAATCTTTATAGATATAAAACTAAAAACTTTTATTAGTCTCATAATTATTTGGCTATTAGTAACTTGATACTTCACTAAAGGTGGATTAAATATAGGGGCTCAACTTAATTTGATCACATCAAAAAATAATTATTCACAGCTGGGATTGATGATTGGCTTCCCTGTCTTTATCTTAGCCTTTGTCACAAATGGCCTCTGTAGTTTCAAGCATCACATCCTCACACAGCCAGACTTTAGCTGGGAAGGTAGACGTTTTTCCTTGCCATCTTTCTCTTTTCTCAAGAAGAAAAATCCAAGAAATACCCCAGTAGATTCCCCAGAAATAATTTAGACCAGTGTATGATTATATGCTTATTTCTTAACATTTAAAGAAGCTGGAAAATAAGTACCCAAAATATTTAGCCTCCATCATGGGACCTGGGTTTCTATGAAAAGGAAGAAGGAAATGACTTCTGGGTGGGCAATCAATCCTATTGGTAGCTAGTAATGTTCAGAGTCAAATTGCTTTCACATATGTTGAGTTATTTATTTCTCATAGCAATTCTGTCAAACTAATAGCATTTTCCATTTTATAGATGAAGAAGCTGAGTCCCAGAGTGGTTAGAGAGTTACCAAAATTAACTAAGTAGGAGAGGTGAGTTTTTAAGTTCCTCTCACAAAGCCAAGGTCAGGGTGTTTTCTACTACATCTTTGTCTCCCAGATCAGAAAATTTTGATGATAGATGCGGAAGAAAAATCCTAACCAAAATAGGAAAGGGAGTGTACCTAACATACAGTAAGAGAGGAACAAGGGATAGTGCAAATAAATTGGTCTTCTGGCAGTGAGACTACCTATAGGGGATGGGGGAAGTTTAGACAGAGATCAACTCAATTTAAGAGTTTTAAGAACTTTTCAAACTTGTACAATTATTTCTGTTTATATAAACGGAAAAATATTTAACATTTTGTGAAATTAATCCTGATATCATATATGTACAGCTGACCCTTGAACGATGAGGGTTTGACTGCAAGGGTCTGCTTATACACAGATACTTTTCAGTAATAGATAAATAATTGTGTAGTACTACACAATCTATGGTTGATGGAATCTTCAGATGCAGAGGAACCATAAATATGGAAGACCAACTATAAGCTATATGCAGATTAACCCGTACAGTCGTTCAAAGGTCAACTGTTTAACATTTGAGGAGCTGTCATGTCGGAGAAGGCAATGGCACCCCACTCCAGTACTCTTGCCTGGAAAATCCCATGGGCAGAGGAGCCTGGTAGGCTGCAGTCCATGGGGTCTCGCAGAGTCAGACACAGCTGAATGACTTCACTTTCACTTTTCACTTTCATGCATTGGAGAAGGAAATGGCAACCCACTTCAGTGTTCTTGCCTGGAGAATCCCAGGGACGGGGGAGCCTGGTGGGCTGCTGTCTATGGAGTCGCACAGAGTCGGACACGACTGAAGCGACTTAGCAGCAGCAGCAGCATGTAATGAAGGGAGAAGGCAATGGCACCCCACTCCAGTACTCTTACCTGGAAAATCCCACGAACGGCGGACCTGGTAGGCTTCAGTCCATGGGGTCGCTAAGAGTCAGACAGCTGAATGACTTCACTTTCACTTTTCACTTTCATGCATTGGAGATGGAAATGGTGACCCACTCCAGTGTTCTTACCTGGAAAATCCGGGACGGGGGAGCCTGGTTGTCTTCCATCTATGGGGTTGCACAGAGTCATTCACGACTGAAGCAACTTAGCAGCAGCAGCAGCAGCATGTCATGAAGTGCCATGTTTCAGAAGGTACAATATATGTAGAACCTAAAGGATATCCTGTATTTCAGATGAGATTTTAAATGTTCTCAACATTTTGTATTTTAACCTCTTTATCAAAGAGTAGATAGTATGTGTCCAAGGATTATGGTTTTCCTCTATTTTAAAATTTCCTTTTTTAAAGTTTTTCAAAAAGTAGCAGTTTATTTTCATTCTTTCAATAAGCTTACACAAGCCTTCAAAGGGAAGAATCTCAAAAGAAAGTAAAAAACACTACATGTTACTTTTGAGATTTCTTTAGACTTTTATGGTGCCTTACGAAGAACTGACTCATTTGAAAAGACCCTGATGCTGGGAAAGATTGAAGGCAGGAGGAGAAGGGGATGACAGAGGATGAGATGATTGGATGGCATCACCAACTCAATGGACATGAGTTTGAGTAAACTCCGGGAGTTGGTGATGGACAGGGAGGCCTGGCGTGCTGCGGTCCATGGGATTACAAACAGTTGAACATGACTGAGCAACTGAACTGAACTGAACTGAACTGAGGACTTCTAGAAAACAGCATCCTAAATATCATTCTTTGTTGTTGTGGAAGCATTTAGGGAGGAGAAAGGAGAGGGTGGCTGGAGTTACCCTAGTCCTCATCCAAAGCTTCAGATCTGTGTGTACAATTAATGTATGATACCCTGTTCCTTTGTAAAAGCACCAAGAATAATAAAATATTCCTGTTATCTGTGCTTAGCCTCAAGCTTCTTTAATGATCCTCCCAGATCTTGCAAGAACTCAGACTAAATTGACTCTATGAGTTCAGTTGGGGGCATCACAGTGACAATTAACGGTTTTCTTCAAGATCCCTAAATTACGATATCTAGCTACTACTTGTTTTTTCTCTCTCAAAGGTTCTTGGGCAGCGTATTAAAGTGTCTAACCTTTGCTCTGGCAAGCCCTCTCAAAGGAAAAAGTAAACAACCAATCAAGTAGAAATTCTTTGTGGCTTATTCAGAGTCCAGTTATGTGAATAAAACCCTCTTCATTTGTCATTTGAACTTGTATCATTTTCATCTATTTTTTTTTAATCTGTTAAGTTTTATTCTGTGTCCCATTCTGAAAAAATACATTTTTTAAGTAGCTAAATAAATAAAAATATGTTAAAAATTTATGGGTAAGATCATGCTCTTCCTGTTAGGCCTATCAAAATAGTTCAAAAGCTTATTTGCAAAAGAAAGAGAAGAATGATCTATATTATGCAAATGACTTATGAGTGTCTCATAGCAAAATTGACGGAGTGCTATTTTTCACATCTGGGGTTTCTTGCTGTATCATAATGTGAAATTGAGAAGATGTATTTGGAAGTACTCAAATCCTTAGAAATCAAAGCAAATCCATGTGAAATTTTTAAACAATAAACTTATTTTTATTTATATTCATTTATATTTGGCTGTGCTGGATCTTCATTGCTGTACAGACTTTCCTTTAGCTGCAGAGAGTGGGGGCTTTTCTCTAATTGCAGTGCACAGATTTCTCTTTTCGTTGTTGTGGTTTCCCTTGTTGCGGAGCACTGGCTCTAGAGTGAGAGGTCTTCAGTAGCTGTGGGCACATGGGGTCAGAAGTTGCGGCTCCTGGGCTCTAGAGCACAGGATCAATAGTTGTGGTGCATGGGTTTAGTTGCTCCACGACATGTGGGATCTTCTTGGAACAGGAATTTAACATGCGTCTCCTGCATTGGCAGGTGGCTTCTTTACTGCTGAGCCACCAGGGAAGTCCCCACATGAACTTCTGAACCTGAACCCACCTTAATCAAAATTGCAGAACCAAAGAGGTCATTTATGTGCTGGTTTCTTCCCACTACCACCAATTGACTCAATAATGTCAATATCAGTGTTTTTTTCTAATTTTGTACAGTAATTAAGAATTTGGGTTCAAAACCTGACTCTTCATGAACTAGCTGTGTGACTTGAGATCAACCACTTAAAATTACTACATTTGTTTCTCTTCCATTCAAGTAGTATAATAGAGGGATCATTCTACCACAATGAGTTTTTTTTAAATTTTTATTTTGTATCAGAGGACAGTTGATTTACAATGTTGTGTTGGTTTCAGTATATCGCAAAGTGATCCAGTTGTCCGTATGCATATACGTATTCTTTTTCAAATTCTTTCCTCCTTTAGGTTATTGCAGACTATTGAGCAGAGTTCCCTGTGCTATACAGTAGGTCCTTGTTGGTTATCTATTTTAAATATAGTGGTGTGTCAATTCCAGACTCCCAATTTATGCATCCCCACCTCGCCACCTTTCCCCTTTGGTAACTATAAATTCATTCTATAAATCTGATTCTGTTTTGTAAATCAGTCTATTTGTATCAAAGTAAGTTCTTTTGTATCATTTTTTTAGATTCTCCATGTAAGAGATATCATGTACTTGCTTTTCTCTGACTTACTTCGCTTAGCATATCTCCAGAACATCCAGATTGCTATAAATGGCATTATTTCATTCTTTTTAAAGGCTAATATCCCATTGTATATATGTACCACCTCTTCTTTATCCATTCATCTGTCAATAGACATTTAGGTTGTTTCCATATCCTGGCTGTTGTAAACAATGCAGCAATGAACATTGGAGTTCATGTATACTTTCAAACAATGGTTTTCTCTGGACAGCCCAGGAGTAGGATGACTGGATTATATGTTTTAGTTTTTTAAGGAACCTCCATGCTATTCTCCATATTGGCTATACCAATTTACAATCCCACCAACAGTGTAGGAGGGTTCCCTTTTCTCCACACCTTCTTCAACTTTTATTGTTTGTAGACTTTCTGATGGTGGCCATTCTGACTGGTATGAGGTGATATCTCATTGTAGTTTTGATATTGAATAGATTATATGCTAAATGCATGTGAGGAAAATATTTAACGTCGGACACGACTGAGCGACTTCACTTTCACTTTTCACTTTCATGCACTGGAGAAGGAAATGGCAACCCACTCCCATGTTCTTGCCTGGAGAATCCCAGGGACAGTAGAGCCTGGTGGGCTGCCGTCTATGGGGTTGCACAGAGTCGGACACGACTAAAGCGACTTAGCAGCAGCAGCAGCGAGTGCTAAATGAATGTGAGCTATTAAAACTATTATTTGCCTTATTTTCATCTCACCTAATATAACTCCGACCAACCCAAGGAATCCAAAGACCAGATAGATTTCAGTTCTCCAGATCTGTTACAAACTATATGACTTTGCACTACACACTTAAACCTTATGATTCTGTTTCCTTAACTAGGTGAAATTTCCGGTCCAAATATTCTTTGGCAGAACCATAGGCATTTCAGTCTGAAATCCATCATAGGGTGACAAACACCAGAAAAAAAAGCATGGAGTAGATCAGGTGTGCCTACATACCTGTCCACCTGTTGATTTTTTTTATGTTCATTTAGATGGCAACTTCCTTCTGACCTTTGAGCCTGGTCCCTATAGTACTTCCTACCTTGACTCCCTAATCATCAATCTCAAGCCACAAAAATTGCAACCCTCTCCAATCCCAACCTCTTTTTAGGAAAAATATACTCACCCTGTACCCAGCTTTCTTAAAGTTTCTTAGTGTTGATACAAGTCGGCCTGTTTAACTCATCTATAGTAAACTGCTGCTGCTGCTAAGTCACTTCAGTCGTGTCCAACTCTGTGTGACTCCATAGACAGCAGCCCACCAGGCTTCCCCGTCCCTAGGATTCTCCAGGCATGAACACTGGAATGGGTTGCCATTTCCTTCTCCAATGCAGTGTATGTTAATTTGTTAACATTCCTAGACAAAATATATGTTGTTATTTTTCAAGTGGAGTTGAGGGTGGGGAGGATAAGGAAAAATGAGGAATTTCAGGCATCACGGCAGAGGAGGCTACCGAGGAAACAGGAAGCACATCTCTGGGCAGGCAACACTTGCGTTATCCTCTCTTTGGCACAACACAAATCAGACAGCCTGTACCCCTTATTATCCTGAGATGACTAGATCCTAGAGATTGACTATTCCTGTGTGTTAATTCCAGTACGGAAATGACATGCCAGGAAATTCCCAGAATGCCAGGACTCACTGGAAGTGTTACTGTTTGTACTGCCACCTGTTTCCTTTGTTGCTATTTGTGTTTGTTTTGAAATTGAATTAGAAGAAAGGCAGTTTAACAGTCTCTGTCTACCTTTGCTACAACTTAACCTCAAAAACAAAATTTAACCAGAATATACCTAAAATATTTTTCAGATTTAACACTTAATGAGATAAACTTAAATGAAATGCCATTTAGAAGAAAGTATAGAAAACTAAAAGGTGACAGTAACTTTTCAATATTAATACCTGAAAAATCACAGACAATAGTTTCCAGTTTATTATAGGCAAAGCAATGGAATAGCAGGGAACTATGTTATAGTATAGTGCTATTTTTAAAATACCTTGATACTTTGTTACCAAAAGTTTTCATAAGTAGCCCAGATGGCCCTTTGGCATAGATGTCCTAAAAGAAGTTCAGATAACTGAAGGGAGGTTAGATAGTAGGACTTCCAAGACCACTTGTAACACTGAAAAATAAATTTTATAAGATTCCTATTCTGTTAAATCCACTGTTTGAAATACTTCTTGAATTGAGTTGGGGATCGAAAAACCAAGGAACAACATAGTTATTGGTGGATGAAAATTTCAGACTTAGCATAAACTCAACTGAGGTTCAAATCCCATTGCTTATGAATCTTTATTGTGCAACATGAACAGATGGATGTAACTTTCAGGTGCAATAATCTAAAAAAAATTGGAAAAATTGAACTCAACAAGATTGTATCTAATGTATCATGCTGGACATAGAGTAGGAGATCAATGAATGAGGCCTTATTTGTGTGGATAGTCAACCAGCAGATTGCAAGAGAAATGGCAATTCACTGAAAAGGCGATAATTGGAAGAATATGGGTGATGACAGAGAATGAAGGCAACAGACTGACTAAGATGGGAAAGTGGAGAATGAAAATAGGGAAAAGAAACCAAAGTAAGGAAAGTGGGGAAAGCTTTCTGGGAAAGATAGCCAAGAGTCAAAGATGAGTTTGTACAGTGGGCCAGTATGTGTCCAGTTACTGTGAGTTCAGCCATCACTCTCTCCCCATTCAATCTCCTCTAGTCACCTTTCCTCCCTGCTGCCCACAGATGCAGTGAATGCTGCTTCCTCTGGGCCTTTGAAATGGCTGTTTTACTCCTTGAGTTCCTCCATACAGACACGTCAGTTCAGTTCAGTTCAGCTGCTCAGTCGTGTCCGACTCTTTGTGATCCCATGGACTGCAGCACACCAGGCTTCCCTATCCGTCACCAACTCCCAGAGCTTTCTCAAACTCATGTCCATCGAGTTGGTGATGCCATCCAACCATCTCATTTTCTGTCGTCGCCTTCTCCTCCTGCCTTCAATCTTTCCCAGCATCAGGGTCTTTTCAAACGAGTCAGTTCTTTGCATCAGGTGACCAAAGTATCAGAGTTTCAGCTTCAGCATCAGCCCTTCCAATCAATATTCAGGACTAATTTCCTTTAGGACTGACTGGTTTGATCTCCTTGCAGTCCAAGGAACTCTCAAGAGTCTTCTCCAACACCACAGTACAAAAGCATCAATTCTTCGGTGCTCGGCTTTCTTCACAGTCCAACTCTCACATCCATACATGACTACTGGAAAAACCATACCTTTGACTAGACGGACCTTTGTTGGTAAAGTAATGTCTCTGCTTTTTAATATACTGTCTAGGTTGGTCATAACTTTTCTTCCAAGGAGCAAGCATCTTTTAATTTCATGGCTGCAGTCACCATCTGCAGTGATTTTGGAGCCCAAGAAAATAGTCTCTCACTGTTTCCATTGTTTCCCCATCTATTTGCCATGAACTGATAGGACTGGATGCCATGATCTTAGTTTTTTGAATGTTGAGTTTTAAGCCAGCTTTTCTGCTCTCCTCTTTCACTTTCATCAAGAGGCTCTTCAGTTCCTTTATTTTTTTAAAGGGTGGTATCATCTGCATATCTGAGGTTACTGATATTTCTCCCGGCAGTCTTGATTCCAGTTTGTGTTTCATCCAGCTTGGCATTTCACACAATGTACTCTGCATATAAGTTAAATAAGTAAGGTGATAATATAGACACATGAGTATTCCTTTTTCTTTTAATTAGGTCTTTGCTCCAATGTCTGCACCTTCTAAATGAGAACTACAGGGGCCAAAAAGGAAAAATTACAACTCACCTCTTGCACTATCAGTTCTCCTTATGCTGCTCTATTTTCTCCATAGCAAGTAACAAATAATTATCTTTTCATAGTACTTAATATATTTAAGCATTTAATATATTTATTGTATGTTTGCTTCATTAAAATGTCATCTCCATGAGGTCAGGGATTTCATTTGACTTGTTCACTTATATTACCTCACTGCCTAAATCTGTCTAGCATGTTGCTGGTGCTCAGTAATTTCTTTTTTTTTTTTTCATTTATGAATGAAAATTGAAAGCAAAAACAGGAAGAGGAAACTAATCTTAGATTCAAGAAAATTATTTTCTAATTTCTCATTTTAATTAGTATTCCCAGTGCTGTGACAAGAGCGTAAAATTACACACATCTAATTATGTTTTAAATTATAATTGTTAGCTTTGAGTTTTAGTAATATCATTTGCCCTCTAGTCACTGTAACCAACTCTAAATAGGCTTAAAACTTGAAATACTATGAGCAGGGAAGCTCAACTGTATGTATTAAAATGTTTAATATTGTAATCTTTAAAAATATGATGTTTTCCAAAATTTAGCTAATTATGTAAAATATCCATTTACACATTTGGTTATATACTAACTAGATTCTTTAATTCATAAGGCTTGTTTCTTGATATCTATTCAACAGTAGAAATATTTAAAGCTCTGCTATCTAGCAATTAAAATTATAGTGGAGGCAACTAATGTAGACAGAGCACAAATTTTGTCACACTTGATCACCCTTTTCTATATCACGCTCAACTACCCTAATGAGGAAATATGGAAAATGGAAAATGTCAACTAGCTAAGAGGTGAGTGTTTTCTCCTATTGGAGTTCTAAAGTTGAAAAAATAGTTCCTTGTTGGGTAAACATAGTAATTGACTTTTATAGCCTTTTAGAAAACACATATGTGTGCAGCCTTTTTAAATATAGAAAGAAATGCATTATATATTAATGAATGAATGAATAAAAAAATGAGTCTGCTAAGTTTCTATCAGCATCCAAAATAAAGTATGTAGTGATGTCAAGAACTCTAAATAGTTAACTATTATTTTCATATTTTCATAGTAACTGTTACCAGTTATTGTTAATCTTGTGGTATTTCACAGCCTTTCAGTCCTGCAAAGGTACATTCCATTATCCTTTCCACAGTTCTTTATCCAGCATCCAAAGTTCTGTCCCAAGTCAGCAATTCCATGAAATGTTGAGATAATTGATGTGGAGCAGAGCATTTCTGGAGAAGGCAGTGGCACCCCACTCCAGTACTCTTGCCTGGAAAATCCCATGGATGGAGGAGCCTGGTAGGCTGCAATCCATGGGGTCGCTAGGAGTCGGACACGACTGAGCGACTTCACTTTCACTTCCATGCATTGGAGAAGGAAATGGCAACCCACTCCAGTGTTCTTGCCTGGAGAATCCCAAGGACAGGGGAACCTGGGGGGCTGCCGTCTCTGGGGTCGCACAGAGTCGGACACAACTGAAGCGACTTAGCAGAGCATTTCTAAAAACAGTACATGGGATCTCAAACAATTTTTCAAGTCATATTAGCAATGCTTCGGCTATTACTTATTAGGGTGCATATTACAAGCATATGTGGGCCTCAGTACTGGAGGAGGATGTGGAAAAATGTTTAGAGGAAGTTATAAATTGAATAAAGTATAAAAAATAAACTCTGTATGAAAAATTACTGAAACACAGTATTTGTTGGAATAAATATTGCAGGTCACCTGGAATCCAGGGATTTTTGTCATCTCAATCCTTGTCAAATGCCCATCACTAACGAAGCATGATCTTACCACTTTAATGACAGCTCAAGGAATCCAATATATAGTAACTGATAGACAAGTGATAACTTCTGGGTCTCTATACCAGAACAACACCATGATGAAAGAACCCTGACAATAACACAATCACATTTAACTTTTCTTGACTGACAGGAAAAAAACAAAACAAAACATAATTAGAGCCTTTTTCTGGCCACATGGTATGGCATGTGGTGTTTCAGGAACCAAGGATCAAATCCACACCCCTGCAGTGGAAGGGTGGAGTCTTAATCACTGGATCACCATGGAAGTCCCAGGGCTCTTTATAAGTACTGCTGCTGCTGCTGCTAAGTCACTTCAGTTGTGTCCGATTCTGTGCGATCCCATAGACAGCAGCCCACCAGGCTCCCCTGTCCCTGGGATTCTCCAGGCAAGAACACTGGAGTGGGTTGCTATTTCCTTCTCCAGTGCTTTGTAAGTACTATTGGTTGGTATTTCACTCAGATATTTTCCAGGTCAATTTTCCCCCTTAAAATGTGACTATATATAATTATAAACTTTCAAAAATCCATGAAATAGAGGTTAATTTCTCTCCTCAACTTCTGTGTTACGCAGTATTTCAGTATTCTTATAATAAATAAGAATGTGTCTATTAGACCCAGCATTCTTCAACCTTCATGGAATAAAATGTCATTAAAATTAACTTAAAACTGGGCATGGTCTTGCCTTCTAGGAGACATTTTTGGGTGTCACAGTTGGTGTTGTGTGTATAGGGGAGTTGCAGGGGAAGAGGGCAGTAATACTAGCATCTAGTGGGTAGAGGCCAGGATGCTACTTCTCAGTTTCAAGATCCAAGACCGTCTTCCCTAGTGAAGAACTCTCAAGCCTGAAATGCCGGCAGCACTACCATTGAGAAAGACCAGCCTACAGGCAATTCTGCTATTCAGCAGTTCAGTCACCTCAGAAATAATTTCCACCAGCTGCTTCTCTCATGCTTCCTGTATTAGAGTAATTGCAAGGTAATGGAGCAGTAGATGTAAATGGAACTTACCTCCATGTTTGGAGTCTCAGCAATTTACACGCTGTTTGATTTAAGCAACAAGAGCAAGTCAACTTGCCATTCTTTAAACTAAATTTTGTTATTTTATTTTGAAAGACTTAGACATCATAAGTTTTGGCCATGTTACTGAGGTTTTTCTTCTAAACAGAACTCTTAACTTTGTGAAGCTGTCATTTAGTCAGTCTAGGAAATTGGTTAAAACATGATGGTGACATCAATTGACTATGATCTTCAGCTTTTTAAAAGTTACCAAACTGAATATTTCACAAGGTCCCAGTTCAGCCAATAGTTCTATGCTCTGGTTTCTAGTAAACTCAGAAATACTTGTCAGAATTAAGCAATCAGTAATCTTTTCTTGTTTTCATTGCCTTCTTTGATAAGCTATTTTGCTGAGAATATAATATTTAGATTTAAATTAGCAACCATGTCCTATATCCTTCACAGGCATTGATTAACTAATCTAGGCAACAGGTTGAGAACAAAAGAGAGACCTTATGGTGGCATAACAAGAATGCTGAGAGTCAGTCTAGGCTTTACAACTTGTTGTATGACCTTGGTAAAAATCAATTAAACCAATATCTACCTCCTACTTAAGATGTACATAATCCTTAAATCTCCTGTGAGCAGTGAGATGCATTTGGTGAGGAAATTAACTCATAAATTGCTAAATAGATTGCAAACATCAAGCACTAAATTCCCTCATCTGTATTGAGTTCACATATATTTGAAACTTACAGTGAACTGAGGTTTTGAAGACTTATGTAATTTTCCAAGTCTACTTTGGTAGCAGATGGTATAGAATTCAAGTCATCTAACCACTAATCCAATGCTCTTTGTGTATAACATTTTATTTCTTAAAATGTTTGCCATCCAAAAATCTCACTGGCATGCTTTGTCAACATATCTAAACCTGCTATCATTATCACTCTCTGATAAACACTGGAGAGAGAACCCTTTTAAATGCCAAACAGATAACAAAATAATAAATAATTTCCATATTTTATTGAATTCTAACTCTATCTTGCTTATTGGTTATGTTTTACTATTTCCTCATTATTTTGTCATAACAACTTTTAGAGATCAGCATTATTATCCCCAGTTATATAGATGAAGAAACCAAAGTGTGCAAGAGTCAAATGATCAACCTGAAGTCACATAACTGCCAAGGGACAAAGCTTGGGATCAAGCTAGGGACAACCTAGGGCCAGACAATCATGCTTTTTCCCTTTACTTTACTTTGCCTTTTTGCATTATAATGCATATTTGTGAATATCTTGTCATGTACTATTTAAGCCTTTTTTGCATTATAATGCATATTCATGAATATCTTATCATGTACTGACAGAATGTGGTCCACTGCAGAAGGGAAAGGCAAACCACTTCAGTATTCTTGCCTTGAGAACCCCATGAACAGTATGAAAAGGTGAAAAGACAGGACACTGAAAGATGAACTCCGCAGGTCAATAGGTGCCCAATAAGCTACTGGAGATCAATGGAGAAATAACTCCAGAAGGAATGAAGGGATGGAGCCAAAGCAAAAACAACACCCAGTTGTGAATGGGACTGGTGATAGAAGCAAGGTTCAATGCTGTAAAGAGCAATATTGCATAGGAACCTGGAATGTCAGGTCCATGAATGAAGGCAAATTGGAAGTGGGCAAACAGGAGATGACAAGAGTGAACATCAACATTCTAGGAATCAGTGAATTAAGATGGACTGGAATGGGTGAATTTAACTCAGATGACCATTATATCTACTACTGTGGGCAGGAATCCCTCAGAAGAAATGGAGTAGCCATCAGAGTCAACAAAAGAGTCTGAAATGCAGTACTTGGATGCAATCTCAAAAATGACAGAATGATATCTGTTCGTTTCCAAGGCAAATCATTCAATATCATGGTAATCCAAGCCTATGCCCCGACCAGTAATGCTGAAGCAGCTGAAGTTGAACAGTTCTAAGAAAACCTACAAGACCTTCTGGAACCAACACCCCAAAACAGATGTCCTTTTCATTAGAGGGGACTGGAATGCAAAAGTAGGAAGTCAAGAAACACCTGGAGTAACAGGCAAGTTTAGTCTTGGAATACAGAAAGAATGCACTGGTCATAGCAAACACCCTCTTCCAACAACACAAGAGAAGACTCTATACATGGACATCACCAGATGGTCAACACCAAAATCAGATTGATTATATTCTTTGCAGCCAAAGATGGAGAAGCTCCATACAGTCAGAAAAACAAGACCGGGAGCTGACTGTGGCTCAGTTCGTGAACTCCTTATTGCCAAATTCAGACTAAAACTGAAGAAAGTGGAGAAAACCACTAGACCATTCAGGTATGACCTAAATCAAATTCCTTATGATTATACAGGGGAAGTGAAAAATAGATTTAAGGGACTAGATCTGATAGATAGAGTGCCTGATGAACTATGGAATGAGGTTTGTGGCATTGTACAGGAGACAGGAATCAAGACCATCTCCAAGAAAAAGAAATGCAAAAAAGCAAAATGGCTGCCTGAAGAGGCCTTACAAATAGCTGTGAAAAGAAGGGAAGTGAAAAAAAAGGAGAAAAGGAAAGATATACACATTTGAATGCACAGTTCCAAAGAATAGCAAGGAGAGATAAGAAAGCCTTCCTCAGCAATCAATGCAAAGTAATAGAGGAAAACAACAGAATGGGAAAGACTAGAGATCTCTTCAGGAATATTAGAGATACCAAGGGAACATTTCGTGCAAAGATGGGCTCAATAAAGGACAGAAATGGTATGGACCTACAGAAGCAGAAGATATTAAGAAGAGATGGCAAGAATACACAGAAGAACTGTACAAAAAAGATCTTCATGACCCAGATAATCACGATGGTGTGATCACTGACCTGGAGCCAGACATCCTGGAATGTGAAGTCAAGTGGGCCTTAGAAAGCATCACTACGAACAAAGCTAGTGGAGGTGATGGCATTCCAGTTGAGCTATTCCAAATCCTGAAAGGTGATGCTGTGAAAGTGCTGCACTCAATATGCCAGCAAATTTGGAAAACTCAGCAGTGGCCACAGGACTGGAAAAGGTCAGTTTTCATTCCAATCCCAAAGAAAGGCAATACCAAAGAATACTCAAACTACCACACAATTGCACTCATTTCATACGCTGGTAAAGAAATGCTTAAAATTCTCCAAGCCAGGCTTTAGCAATACATGAACCATGAACTTCCAGATGTTCAAACTGGTTTTAGAAAAGGCAGAGGAACCAGAGATGAAATTGCCAACATCTGCTGGATCATGGAAAAAGCAAGAAGAGGGTTCCAGAAAAACATCTATTTCTGATTTATTGACTATGCCAAAGCCTTTGACTGTGTGGATCACAATAAACTGTGGAAAATTCTGAAAGAGATGTGAATACCAGACCACCTGACCTGCCTCTTGAGAAACCTATATGCAGGTCAGGAAGCATCAGTTAGAACTGGATATGGAACAACAGAATGGTTCCAAATAGGAAGAGGAGTCCATCAAGGCTGTATATTGTCACCCTGCTTAGTTAACTTTTATGCAGAGTACATCATGAGAAACGCTGGGCTGGAAGAAGCACAAGCTGGAATTAAGATTGCTGGGAGAAATATCAATAACTTCAGATATGCAGATGACACCACCCTTATGGCAGAAAGTGAAGAGGAACTCCAAAGCCTCTTGATGAAAGTGAAAGAGGACAGTGAAAAAGTTGGCTTAAAACTCAACATTCAGAAAACTAAGATCATGGCATCCGGTCCCACCACTCATGGCAAGTAAATGGGGAAACAGTGGCTGACTTTATTTTTCTGGGCTCCAAAAATCACTGCAGATGGTGATTGTAGCCATGAAATTAAACGATGCTTACTCCTGGGAAGGAAAGTATGACCAACCTAGGCAGGATATTAAAAAGCAGAGACATTACTTTTCCAACAAAGGTCCATCTAGTCAAGACTATGGTTTTTCCAGTGGTCTAGTATGGATGTGAGAGTTGGGCTATAAAGAAAGCTGAGCACTGAAGAATTGATGCTTTTGAGCTGTGGTGTTGGAGAAGACTCTTGAGAGTCCCTTGGACTGCAAGGAGATCCAACCAGTCCATTCTAAAGGAGATCAGTCCTGGGTGTTCATTGGAAAGACTGATGTTGAAGCTGAAACTCCAATACTTTGGCCACCTGATGCGAGGAGTTGACTCATTGGAAAAGACCCTGATGCTGGGAAAGATTGAGGGCAGGAGGAGAAGGGGACGACAGAGGATGAGATGGTTGGATGGCATCACCGACTCAATGGACATGGGTTTGGGTGGACTCCGGGAGCTGGTGATGGACAGGGAGGCCTGGCGTACTGTGGTTCTTGGCGTCGCAGAGTTAGCCACTACTGAGTGATTGAACTGAACACCCTCAAAGTAGTACTTTCTCTGTGTTAGGGTTACAGTTAGGGAAATAGTACTTTCTCTTTTCTCCAAGGATGTCATGTTTAGTATTGGACTTAAAAAAATAAAGGATAAGTATGACTCGGGCCTCTCTCATTTTCTCTCTTGCTCTCACTCTTTCCTTTCTTTCTCTTCCCATTCTCCCTTTTCATATAAGAAAGTTTAAAGAAAAGTAAAGTAAATGATAACTTATGAGGAAAACACTTAAAATGAAAAATACTCTTAAATATGGCAACATTACATAGTCTTTAAAAAAAGATGTTAATCCTCCACAGAAGCATCATCATGTGTGTTCTCCCGAGGACCCTGTCTTTAGGGTTGTCTGTTCTCTGAGACCCTCTACTTGGAACTTTTGTTTTGTCAATCTCCCCACACATTTCAAGAAATCCCTACCATCTACCTCTTGGTGGATGGAGAAGGAAATGGTTACCTAGTATTCTTGCCTGGGAAATCCTGTGGACAGAAGAGCCTGGTGAGCTACAGTCCACGAACTCACAAGAGTCGGACACAACTCAGCGACTGAACAACAACAACCTCTTGGTGGAATCACATTTCTCAAGTTCCATCTTCTCAACCCCAAGAGTACTACCTTCAGGTCTGAGTTATTCGAATCATCTTCTGAGGGTCCCAGCAGGACAGAGTAGAGTAGGGTTTTGTATGGTGAGGAGCACAGAATATCCCAGGGTGAGCATGGGTGCTGTTGGAGTCTGAAATTCCTTCCAGACAGGGCAGCACACCCTCCACTTTACTTTTCTGATATCCAGTATGAGTAACTCATAACTCATACACACACACACACACACACACAAACACACACACAAACACACACACACACCACATGCCCAAGTCATCCCAATGCCCTGTGAATCCTCGGAGAAAGCTGTCTCGATGTTTAGTTTGGTTCAATCAGCAGTGAAGAATTCTGTCAAAACTGGGGCAAATAAAATACTTGTGAATAATTCTTCCTTTCATTGTCTTCCTCTGTGCCTTCATAGATAATTTTAGTGGGACATTGGGAGAGCCTGTGTTAGGAGCCGCCAACTAGTCACAATTCTAAAAGGAAAAGGCTATCTTGTGCAGTTTAAAAATTGTCTTTACCACTTTTGTTCTCATTAGAAATTGCATGTTATATTATAAACTGATTAGGCCCTGAAGACATTTCCGTGTACTTAATAAGAGCCACTTTTGATCATACGTTAGTAATGGCTGACTTCAGGAGAGTGGCACATTTTTACCTTTGTGCTTTATTCTCTTTGTCTGATTCCTAGACATTTGTTATTGCCCATTATAGATTGACTAAAAATATTTTCACTTGATATAATTTTAGTCACCTAACTTATATCCGTTTCATTCATACATATTCATAGGAAAACCACATTACCCTCAGAAAAATGAAATCTATGTTACAAATTTATTAGTGTATCAAGCAATTATATCGGATACATACAAAAGTATGTGTTTTCCATGATCTTAAAAGATGCTTTTTAAGTTAAAGATTTATTTGTCAAACAACCCACAACGCCTACATGCTGTGTGATAAAAATCTTAAAAATATGAAACAATAATGGCAAACCAATAGTTAATTTTCACATATTAAAACATCTTTAAAAGATAGGAAAAAACCCATCATCTAAGATTAATTTTTATGTTATCTCCTTACTTGTGCAAAACTCTTGGAATTTATATCTTGCTTGAAGAAGAAAAGGAATCTTAGATCATATAAAAAGCATGTGACTACCTCCCATTAGAGAGTTTCTCTCCTCCAAATTAATGAAAGGGTCATAAGAACAAAAATATACTATGCTTGGCAGGGAATATTGAAGAGCAACGATGAGTATGTGTGTTTGTGTGTGGATTTGTGTGTGTATATATGTCTTTGGTGCTCAGATTAAAAGATATCATAAGGAAAGTGTATTTTATCTCTGTGATTTGAGTGTTTTACTGGGATACAGGTGGTAGAAATTTCTGAATCTCACCCTGCCATTTGAAAGGAAATGAAGGAAAGATGCTGTTTAATGCTGAGTCTCACCATCCTAGCAGTCATATTAAAATGGAACTACTTCAAGTTCTTGCAAATATGAGATCCTCATGGTGCAAGAAAAATCAGACTTCATTTAGCATTCTACTAGTCACTCCTTTTAGATTATTCTTTACATCTTTGAAATGTCCAAGTCACTCTGGGATAGCTATTTGTAAGCTGCCACTGTGAGATGACATTTAAAACAAATGAAAGAGATATAGACAGCATCCTCTCTAAATAAACAAAATCAAGCTAGAAAGCTGCTGTGGAAATGCTTGTTTTCTGTCCCACTCTTCTGTGCATATGGCATTCTAGAAATTATAAATTCTGTTTTTATAGAACTACAATATTTATTACCAGAGGAAAATAGATTATTAATTACAGCCAAAGGCTGCTTTGATTAAATATACAATTAATTAGCTATGCAAAGCTCATCCATCCCAGAGCTCCTAATATTTTCAGCCTGATGATTCTTCTAGTACTTTTAATTAAAATTGTTTTAAAAAGCCACAAGTTAGTTGCATGTGCACTTAAATTGAAGTTATCTCTTCAGTGTTTCACTGGTTTCCGTATGCCATGTAATTAATCTTTTGTGATTAAATGTACATAAAATCATCAGAGATGTAAAGTAATTTGTGCAGACATGGAACAATGAAGAGCTTTTTACTGGGCTTTGGCAGGATTGTTTTATCTGCTGAAAATTATTTTAAAATTGTACATATGTTAATTGTTTACAGGAACTAAAATTACAAAAATATGCCCCTCTCCCCGACTCTTCCAAACAAAGCAAAATAAAATCAACAGTATTAGTGTAGAAACATGTTTGTGGCAGGTTGAATTTAATATAATGACTCCATCTGTGGTTACACTCACTTTGGTCTTCAGTCTCATTCATTTCCTGAAGGAGTCATAGGGCCGAGCAAAACACAGTTTTCAAAAAGTACCCCCAAGTCCTGTTGTCTAATTTAACATGCATGCCGACAGAGCATGCCAAAACCTTGAGTTAGCTGCAGTTTTGCATACAGTCCTGCTACTGTTTTGGAGACGTTCTATTTGAACCACTCATCGTAATGTGTCCACCAAGGTGAAAACACAAGAGAACACAGGTGGTCTCTTCTCTGGGAACTTCATCCATCACACCCCTGAGGGCCACTGAAATGCTGTGAGGCAGTAACAAAACTGTGTCACACATGAACAAGGCCAGACTTTGAACTAGGCATCGCAAGGAAAAGTTCAATTGACAGGTCCTGGAGTCACCTTCATGTCTGAGCTTTACTTGATTCACTTATAGGAAATAAAGAGGTGGAGGGTTCTTTTTACTAAAGTTTTAAATGACTTTAGGATTGTGTGAGAATAGTGCATGTTCATGCTTATGTATACTTGTATAGATTTTCTTAGAACTGTGAAGATCTTTAAATATCATCTTGTCTAAGCTACTTTACAGAAATATTTTTTTCACTTTTCAACTGAAATTTTCTTGTCCTGGGGACAGATACTGAGACAATTATCCATATCCATGACTACCTACCGTTCAATTCAGTTTAGTTCAGTCGCTCAGTCGTGTCCGACTCTGCAGCCCCATGGACTGCAGCACTTCCGGCCTCCCTGTCCATCACCAGCTCCCAGAGCTTGCTCAAACTCACGTCCATTGAGTCAGTGATGCCATCCAACCATCTCATCCTCTGTTGTCCCTTCTCCTCCTGACTTTACTACTTACAGTTGATTACTTAATTGTAGTCGTATGAATTACTTACTAAAAGAAAATAGAAAAATAAACCTTCCAATCCTCTTATTCAGTTTTTAGAGCTCTAAACCTCTATTGATGTGTAATAATAGAAATTAAAAAAAATCTTTTGTTTTTTTTTTTCACTCAGTAGCTATGTGATCTTGAGCAAATCACTTAAACTCCTAAGGTTTAATTTCTTTATCTAGAGGATGAGTTTTATAATTCCTTCACCTCTAGGAGTAGATAGTACTGAGTGGAGTATGTGGCACATAGTAAGCACTCAACCAATTTTTATTACTGTTATTACCTTTATTATTCATTTCAAGGTACATGTAGAGACAACTAACTTAAGAAATCACTGGGGAAATTTTCGGCTATTTTATATAAAATTATATCAGTTGCTATTTTAAATGCATTTACTTCATCTTTTGGCTCAGGCAGCTATCTATTTTTTTATTAAATACAGACCAATATACTGCTTTTCACAGTTCATGAATTTGAGGAATTTGGAAGCATGGTGTTAAGAAGTTTATGGGCACAAATTCAGTTGGTTTTACTTGTGGGCATAAAAGCATGTGAATTTCCCTGTGGGCTTGGCCTTTTTACTGTAGTTTCATATCATCGATTGAGTTCAACAAGTGTCAGAATGAATTCAAATGGCAGAATTGATTGTTGAAAATGATTTAAACCTTCCACTTCTCCAAGGGTGATGACTGTTTGTTCAGATTTTTGTCCTGTCCTTTCAAACTCATATGAAATAACTTTCATATTAGAAGCACTAGGTTAGAGATGTTGGTAGTGAAGAGGCAGTTATATATCCTACAAGTTCTACTGTCTTGTGTTAATCCCTATGTTCTAAAACTCCTATATCCACTTGGGTGAAACATCTAAGTTTATAATTCACGAAAAGCTATAAATGACTCAGGTGGAGGATCCTAGAAGGTATAAGAGTATTTGTATATGTGCAAGTTTGTGTGAGTTTTATGAGTGTTTTTGTATGTGTATGAGAGAGAGAGAAAGAGGGGGAGAGAGAGAGTGAGAAAGTGGGTATGTACAGTGTTGAGACAGTTACCCAATTTCCTAGGTGAGTACTAACCAGAGATGCAGCTTCAGAACATTAGAAGAAGTAGTTTTTGATTTCTAAAATAATCACTGAAAATGTAAGTCTATAGGAGATGGGCAACATCCACTTAGAATTCCTTTATACATTATTTTTAAAAATTAATTAAAATTACTTTACAATGTTCTGTTAGTTTCTACTGTACAGGAAAACAGTATAATCAGCTATATGTATACACACATCTCCCTTTTACATTACTTTCCCATTTAGGTCACCAGAGAATACTGAGTAGGGTGCTTGAGCTATACAGTAGGTTCTAATTAGTTATCTATTTTATACATAACATCACTATTTTTTATGTCAAGAAAGCCTTTATACTTAAAATAAAATTCTACAGCTTGTATTTCTGTACAAGGAGTAAATAGAAACTGTGGCTAGGCTGTTGTAGAAAATCTGCCAATTGGACAGTCCTATTGAACTGTGTATGAATGAGAATATCATAATACCATTGTACAGCCCTCTCCTACCTCCTCCATTTGGACCATCCTCGTTGTCCCCATCAGATACAGGCACTGATCATTCTCTCCAAGTATCTTCCTAAAAAAGATCTTCACAACCCAGATAATCATCATGGTATGATCACTCATGTAGAGCCAGACATCCTGGAACACAAAGTCAAGTGGGCCTTAGGAAGCATCACTATGAACAAAGCTAGTGGAGGTGATGGAATTCCAGTTGAGCTATTGCAAATCCTGAAAGATGATGCTGTGAAAATGCTGCACTCAATATGCCAGCAAATTTGAAAAACCCAGCAGTGGCCACAGGACTGGAAAAGGTCAGTTTTCATTCCAATCCCAAAGAAAGGCAATGCCAAAGAATGCTCAAACTACTGCACAATTGAACTCATCTCACACACTAGTAAAGTAATGCTAAAAATTCTCCAAGCTAGGCTTTAACAGTATGTGAACATGAACTTCCAGATGTTCAAGCTGGTTTTAGAAAAGGCAGAGGAGCCAGACATGAAATTGCCAACATTCGCTGGATCATCGGAAAAGCAAGAGAGTACCAGAAAAACATCTATTTCTGCTTTATTGATTGTGCCAAAGCCTTTGACTGTGTGGATCACAATAAACTGTAGAAAATTCTGAAAGAGATGGGAATAGCAGATCACCTGACCTGCCTCTTGAGAAATCTGTATTCAGGTCAAGAAGTAACAGTTAGAACTGGACATGGAACAACAGACTTGTTCCAAATAGGGAAAGGAGTACATCAAGGCTGTATATTGTCACGCTGCTTATTTAACTTATATGCAGAGTACATCATGAGAAACGCTGGGCTGGATGAAGCACAAGCTGGAATCAAGTTTACCGGGAGAAATAACAATAACCTCAGATATGCAGATGACACCACACTTATGGCATAAAGCGAAGAAGAACAAAAGAGCCTCTTGATGAAGTTGAAAGAGGAGAGTGAAAAAGTTGGCTTAAAGCTCAACATTCAGAAAACTAAGATCATGGCATCTGGTCCCATCACTTCATGGCAAATAGATGGGGAAACAGTGGAAACAGTTACAGACTTTATTTCTTGGGCTCCAAAATCACTGCAGATGGTGACTGCAGCCATGAAATAAAAGACTCTTACTCCTTGGAAGAAGAGTTATGACCAGCCTAGATAACATATTAAAAAGCAAAGACATTACTCTGCCAACAAAGGTCCATCTAGTCAAGGCTACAGTTTTTCTAGTAGTCACGTATGGATGTGAGAGTTGGACTATAAAAAAAGTTGAGCACCGAAGAATTGATGCTTTTGAACTGTGGTGTTGGTAAAGACTCTTGAGAGTCCCCTGGACTGCAAGGAGATCCAACCAGTCCATCCTAAAGGAAATCAGTCCTAAATATTCATTGGAAGGACTGATGTTGAAGCTGAAATCCAATATTTGGACCTGATGTGAAGAACTGAGTCGTTTGAAAAGACCCTCATGCTGGGAAAGATTGAAGGTGGGTGGAGAAGGGGATGACAGAGGATGAGATGGTTGGATGGCATCACTGACTCGATGGACATGAGTTTGAGTAAACTCTGGGAGTTGGTGATGGACAGGGAGGCCTAGCGTGCTGCAGTCCATGGGGTCGCAGAATCAGACACGACTGAGCGACTGAATTGAACTGATCTTCCTAAATGCCTTCCCTGCTTTAGTTACTTTTCACTGCAGACTTTGGAGTTATCTTCAAAACCTAAATGAGACCATGCTATATTTCAGATACACGGTGTTTAAAACGAATACCTTGCCACGGCCCATTGAAAACATAGGAATCTTGTGAAAGTCTCCTTTCCAGCCTCTTTTTTCTGTAGTTACCCAAATCCCTCTGTATTCTGTTACACCAGATCTCCTACTGGTTCCCAGAAATCTTGCTCTTTTATCCCTTTGCCCTGGGATTCTCTTCTTTACTCCCATCTTTGCTGCTAATGAAACTCTACATCTTTAAGACCGCCTCAAATGTCAAGTCCTGGAGTCAAATCACAATACTGCCAGCTATGGTTGGCCCTTGATACTTCCATAGAACTATACTAGCACCTTTATTTCAGCTCTTTACAAGTTTGCTTACAATTACAGATGTAGCTGTTGTTTTTCCCTAGCAGACTGTGAGAGCAGGTGCTTTTCCTTTTGCCTTCTGATCCTCGGCTTCCACAGCTTTCAAATGGGGATAAAATTCTTGCCTCATATAATTGTTCTTGGATGTGACTGAGCTAATTGAGGCCAAGGGCTTGGCTCAGCTTCTGGCATATTGTGAAGAATGCTCACTTAGTGCTAACCGGTATTGTCTTTGTTGCTGCCAGGACTGTAAGCACAGGTATTTTCTTGTATCCCCAGAGAATCACCTGGTCTCTGTCACTCAAGAGTTCCACAGGAAGGAAAGGAGGGAATCAAGGAAGCATGAGTCAACATCATAGCATGTCAGCTGCCTTAGCTGTATTATTTATCTGAGCCTGTCCATAGCTCTGTGAGTGGGTGTTACTGTCTCCTGTTCCAGATGAATTAATGAGGCTCATAGAATTTAGATCACTTAAAGTCCCACAACTGATATTGAGAACTGTGTATAGACCCCAATCCTGAATGATTCCCACATCCTTGTTCTTTTTGCTAAAACACTGAATGGTGGGCGGGGCTCTAGAGCAGAGCAATTAATGCCTTTTCTTTGCCACTCAAATCCATTTTTATGGAGACTTAAGTAAAAGGAATAATATGGATAACTGGGCTACGCAATAGAGCGTGGCAATGAAAGGCATGCAGTTTGCACATAATCACAGGTAACTTTAGAGACAAACCCAATCACATTTGTTTTAACATGGTGGTGGTGGTTTAGTCACTCAGTTGTGTCTGATTCTTGTGACCCCATGGGCTGTAGCCTGCCAGTCTCCTCTGTCCATGGGATTCTCCAGGCAAGAATACTGGAGTGGGTTGCCATTTCCTTCTCCAGGTTGTTTTAACATGTAAACTGATAAATACATAAAAATTTATTTAACACATTTATTGAGTGTCAAGTACGTGCCAAACACGTTTGGGGCCCTTAAACAATAGTACTAGACAAAACATGCAGCTTCTTGTCGTTCAGCATTTGTTGCACAGAAGCATTTAAACAGCTAAGCATGTTTTGATATGCTTGTAGATCGGGGACAGTGGACTTCTGGTGAAGAGGTACTCAGCATCTTTGATGTTGTCATCAGTGTCCTATTACAAATAAGTCACTATCTTGTCCCTCATTAGTTACTATGTATAACACTAGTATTCCTTTGATTTAACAGAAAGTTATTTTTAACACTTCTATGACACTATGCTAGTGTGGCTGAGACCCAAAGTTATGTTCTTAATATCCATATATATTCTCATCATGGAAATGGTACCAAGAGATCTTGTCCAAGGGCTGAGAGCACATTTCTGCTTGTTCAGTGAGTATGAAAAATATATAGCTCTGTCCGCATCCTTAGTTGCTTATGCTGTTTATGGTAATTTTTAAAGAAAATCTGGGTCATTTAATTACAATGAAGTTTGTTCCCAATGAAACAGTTTGAGTTCATTTTAACAGCATTTGCCCTATGTATGCCTTCTGTCTTTATACCCTTAGGCCTGCTGCAGGAAATTTTATGTCTCCATCAGAATTTCTCTTTAAGTTTATTTGGATCTGATGTGTCAAAACTCAATGGATAGGTTTATTAATAATCAACTACATCAGCTTAGTATTATCTTAGGAAGTAAAAGGTCAATAAGCAGTTGTTATCCTACTATTTCATCAGTGGACTCTTCTCCAAAGACTTCAAGTCATTATTCACTGCTTATAGAGTCACTTGAGATATAAAAAGTCCTTTATAGTAATGAAAGAACTCCTACAATTAGCCAGAAGGCAGTCATCTATCTTTTTAAATAGCTCAGCTTGGAGGAGAACAGGATTTCAGGTGATACTCAATAGATGAATTGTTATGACAATGATAAAGTTGGTGATAGCAATCTGTGTTTTTTGCTGTAGGGATCTGTGTGTGTGTGTGTGTGTGTGTGAGATATGTGCACAAGAAAAAAGACATTCAGTTCAGACTAAGAATTTGTTCCTCTTAAATATATGTAAATACGGAAACACTCTGTAGGGACCTTATAATTCATCAATTGCTTATAATTATTTGCTAACTAAATGATTATAGCATAAATACATTTGTAGCTAATAACAAATATAACAGTATCTTGAGACATTTTATTTTGACATAATTTCAGACTCATCAAAAAGTTATAAGAATAGCACAAGGAATTCTCAAATACCATACATCTAGAATTTTATTTAACATTTTTAATAAACATTTAACATATTTAACATTAACATTTTACATGTGCTTTAGATTCATTCTCTGTCTCTCCTCTCTTCCCCACCCCATCTCTTGAGTGCTCTCACTCTCTCCCTCAAGTCATAAAGATTAATATCACCAATAGTGGGCCAAGGTGGTAAGTTTTAGCTTTTTTTTAATTAATTTATTTTCTATTGAAGATAATTGCATCACAGAATTTTTCTGTTTTCTGTCAAACCTCAACATGAATCAGCCATAAGTATACATATATCCCCTCCCTTTTGAAACTTCCTCCCATCTCCCTCCCCATCCCACCACTTTAACCATTATTTTGTTATTTTTTTTTAAATCAGAGGAGTTTCATGCCTAGTTATATTAATGAGTAGGAAACAGAGAGCACACTCAAAGAGTTTCATTGAAGAAAGCTGAATGAAGGAACACTTACAGAGGTATGAGCAGAGTTAAGGGAATGCACACAAGGAGTAGCAATAGAAAAAGAAATCCTTACTACTCACAGACCTGAAGGAGGAAAGTAAGCCAGGGTGTGAACCAACCCTGACCAGAGCTGGCATCCTGAAAGCCAGGAAGGGAGGGCTTGGATAAACACAGAACATTAGTTCTCTTACCACTGGCTAAGGCAAGTAAAAGACATAAAGCAAGGGAGCCCAGTGACATGGAATACAGTTGGCAGCACCCCAGCATATACAGAGCTGGGTAGAAGAGAGTACACTATGGATCTCAGGGACAAACCAAGAAACTCCAGCTCATGTGCCAAAGAGGAGGAGTTTCCATTTCTTTCATTAGGGGAGGGAAGATAAATTTATTTATAATGAGGGAAATAAAACTATGGTGCATATATTTTATTTCCCTCAGTGAAAATCAAAACTATCATAACCTGTTCCTTTAATAATTGGAATCATTTACATAGATAACCACTGTTTAAATTGGCTAAATCCCAGCCAAGTGGGAAAGCCTGGAAGAAAAGTGTGGCAATGAAAAGAAAGAAAGAAAAAGAAAATACAAAGAAGGAATACAAAAATTAAGACAGAGAAAAGATAATAGGGGAAAGGCAATTATTAAAAATGCATCCCCAAGATTTCCTATAACCAAAAATATAAATTGGTTCAAGAAGAGCTCTGAAAAATCCCTAAGTAATGGGTTTATAACATTTTTTAAAATTTGTGTTTGGTTGTGCTGGATCTTAAATGCTGCGTGAGTGCTTTCTCAAGTTGTAGCAAGCAGGTGCTATTCCTCCTTGCTGTGCTCCAGCTTCTCATTGCGGTGACTTCTCTTGTTGAGGAGCACAGACTCTAGGCGCAAAGGCTTCAGTAGTTGCTGCTCGCCATCTCTAGAGCATCAGCTCAGTAGTTGTGGCGCAGGGGCTTGAGTTGCTGCACAGCATGTGGGATATTCCCAGACCAGGGATCGAATCTGGGTCCCCTGCATTGGCAGGCGGATTCTATCCAGTGCACCACTAGGGAAGTCCTGGGTCTACAACATCTTAATAAGAAAAGTTGGAGATGAGTCTTGCTTGCATTCGGGAACACTTTGTCATCAAAATGTACTGTGAAATGAGCTGGGAAACAGCATCCTGTAGTACTGACCTCAGTGTCACAATCAGTTAACTAAATATATTATTAGGCTCTTAAAATATCTCCTTGGGTTAATGGGAGTCTGCAATTCATATGTTACATGTAGAAGTATTTTGAATAAATTCAGTTCTTTATGTTGTAAATGTGTGTCACACAGGGTTGATAGGGCAAATTCTGCACTGTTGCAAGTTCTAGGTTAGACTATTTGCTAAGTCACTTCAGTCGTGTCCGACTCTGTGCAACCCCATAGATGGCAGCCCACCAGGCTCCCCCATCCCTGGGATTCTCCAGGCAAGAACACTGGAGTGGGTTGCCATTTCCTTCTCCAATGCATGGAAGTGAAAAGTGAAAGTGAAGTCGCTCAGTCGTGTCCGACTCTGCGCGACCCCATGGACTGCAGCCTACCAGGCTCCTCCGCCCATGGGAGTTTCCAGGCAAGATTACTGGAGTGGGGTGCCGTTGCCTTCTCCGAGGTTAGACTATAGTCTCTATTGACTACCTGGTAGCTCAGTCACTAAAGAATTCACCTGCAATGCAGGAAACCTGGGTTTGATCCCTGGGTTGGGAAGATCCCCTGGAGGAGGGCATGGCAACCCACTCCAATATTCCTGCCTGGAGAATCCCCAAGGACAGAGAAGCCTGGTGGACTGCTGTCCATGGGGTGGCAAAGAGTCGGACATGACTGAGCAACAAAGCATAGCACAGAAAGCACAACACAGTCTCTTTTGGGTAAACATACAAGTCAGGGGTCAGCAGCACACGGAGACCTGGAACTCTTGGACATACAGTGGGTCTGTATTCTAGTGGAAAGACCCCACCCTGCTGTTGCTCTCTTAGGGTCATGTTGTCAGGAGGAAAACACAGGAGATTTAGGCTGTCTGAGTTAGAAGTCAGTTATCTCCATTTTCTGGGAAAGCCAGCTAACCAGCACTGGGGAGCCTTTGGAGCTCAAGGGAAGCTGCAAGACCTCACACACCAGGAAAATGAAGCTACCACCCTGCAGTCCAGGCAAGACAGAAGGAGCCCCAGGATCACTTCTGAATAAGTCTGCTCATTAGCACCTGTGTGATAATTACCATATTCTCTTCCCCAAATCTGACAACAGCACTGTCAAAAGAACACTGAACCACACAGACTTTTGATTTGATGCAACATAACATTTTTTACTTTCTCACTTTCTAAAATATGATTATCACAGGCCTACCAATGTTTTGTTCATTGACAATATTTTTTAAATGTTTCAAAATTAAGTTTATTCAATCTCACAAGATTTTCTTCATAACATGTTGCACAATTCCTTTTCTGTGAGTTCTTTTTGCTATAAATATTTCTTATGCTATGCTGTCCTCAATTTACATAACAGATGTCCATCTAGAATCAAACATTCCAAGTTTAGAAAAAGGCGATATGCTTAAATTCTTTAAAACTGATTTACAGATTGTATATACCAAGTGTTTTAATGAATTTGGATTATTTTAAATTCCTTTCATACCAAACATTTTAGCAGCAATTTAAATATTGCTTTTTTCTTACATAAAATATTATTAGGCTCTGTTTTTATAACACCCCCATAATTATCAGAGAATTTGATCAGCAATCACATAGGGATTCTAATCAAAATTAATTTCATAGTTATTCGTGAGGGTGAGAGTTCTTGTAAACTGTCATGCCCAACCAGAATTACAACACTCAGATCTGAGGATCTAAAGTAAAAATAGTGACTGTAGTTGATAACACTGTATTATATTATTGAAATTTGCTAAGCAAATAGAATTTAAATGTTCTCACCTAAAAAAAAATAATTAATTAATTGAAGTGATAAATGTGTTAATTAGTTATTTGGAATCCTTTCACAATACATACATATATCAAATCACTACCATGTACATGTCAATGTACATGGTAGTGTACATCTTATAATGTTGTTATCTGTATCTGCATAATGCTGAAAATAAATGAATGAATGAAAAAATAAATTTTATAAACATTAAAAAACAGTATTTAAGTGTTTTATGCTTGCTTATTCTTCACTTGAAATTGTACATAATCTTTGGTATTCTGCACCTCTTCTACTGAGTATTCTTATATGTATGATCTCATGAAAGGTCGAGATACTTAAAAGCCCTTAGTTTCTGTAAGAGGCACAGAGGTTTGGAAACCCTCATTGTCCCAAACAGCTGACCTTGGAAATGAAATCGCACCAGGATGATTTTGTCATTCATGCCCTTGTTTGCGCTTTGGAAAAAAGAAAAGCCTGTTTGTTTTCTGACACTCAAGAAAATTGTGCATGTGGCTGGATTTGGAGGAATAATCAAAGCAGAAGAGCTCACATACAAGCTGAGGCCACCAGTCACTCTGGGGAGGTTGTTGACAAGTGGCCCAGATTTTTCAGTTTATCCAAAAGAGTAGATTGATTTTTAGTTAAACAGAAGCTTCACCAAATGATAGCGTGATTTGGTTTACATATGAAAAGCTATATTTTTTACTTAACATTCACAAGTTGCTTATGGATTAATTAGCCCATCTGCCACAACAAATGGATTCTCAGTTCTTTTGCATTGCTTGCTGAAAAGTGACTACTTGTCTCCTATTCACTTCCCTGTATCAATATAATGGAAAATAATTTTTTAGAAGCAAGACATTTATTTTTTCATATCTGTAAAAATGTGTATATATTTTCAACGTATCAACTAAATTGATAAAGTAAGTGCAGGAAGGAGGAAGATCCTCTCTGGAAAGGATTTCCCATGGTTAGGATTTCTTTTAGTTGCTAAACATTTGGTAGAACTGTTCCAAGTTTGGCATGATTAAGGCTCCTCTTTACACTTGCTTCCAATCCCAAATCTGTTTTTCTTCTTAAGGATAACCACATCTCTGTTTCTTTAAGAACTTCTATCATTAGCATCTTCCTTTCCTCTTTTATGCTATTACCAATTCTGATAATCTTCTTTATCAATATTGTGCCTGGTTTTTCATTTATCTCAAGTCAGGTGACTTAATCACCATTTCAGAGTCCCGTTGCTCCACTCTGGGGCTGTGAGCTTCTTATCAGAGAGCAATTACATGAGTCTTTTCAGTTTTACTTAAGTTGCTAGGTAGCTTTATAAACAAATCAGTTTTGTCCACAGTTATCAAAAAGCCAGATGTAATAGAGTAATATATATAGTAATAGAGGGAATTATCTCATATACTTCTCATGTTTATTAGGACGCTCTAACCTCTCACTCATTTCATTAACAACCACTTTAGAAAAAGGTCTCTTTCTCTACACCATGTTTAAATCAAATCATCAGCCTTCTGCATGTACTCTTCAAACCCACACCCTGTAATACATGGGTATATCTTAATTTTCAAATTACCTTTCCTCCCATAAATTTTGCTCCCAACACTCTTCACCCAGTTTTTCTTCCTGAAAATCAACTTCTACCACTTGCTTCTTTCCATTGATTAGGCACCTAGAACAGTTTGGATCAGCACTCTTAACTACCTGTATTAACTGGAATGCCATTAATAGCTGACTTTTCCTTCTCCAATTTCATTTCACACATATTGTCCATACAAAACCAAGATTGAGATAGAGAGAGAGGAAGAAGGAAGGAAGGAGGGAAGGAAAGAATATGATGGAAAATAAATAAAAGGATAACGATATGGTACTATGAAATACCAAATATCTTGTTGGTTTAGTATCTAACCACATGGAAAATACAGTTTTGCTATTAATTTATTTGTTAATTTACTTCAAAACTTTCTACAGGATTAAAATTTCAGATATTCTTTCAAAATTATTATTCTCCCTAGTTGTAACTAATGATAACTGAGTAAAGGAACTGCCAGAAAATGCCAGTTAAATTCTTCTTTTTTTTCTATTTTGAAAGGCATAACTTACGGTGACCTTTTGATAGGCTAACAGTATGTTGATGAACTTCAAGTGAAGTGAAAAAAAGAGTATTTCGTATCATCAGCGCTTACATTTTCTAAGGGATCACATGGGGCAGTATACTGAGCCTTTAAAGGTCATAGACTTCTTTACTTTGAGAGATATTAAATAGCTTATGAAAATAGGGGTCAGCTGCATGATAACCAGAAGAAAAGAGCATTCCCAATACGGAAGTAAGATATTTGAGATTATATTGACTGTCCTTTTTTAAGATTGTATTCATTGTCCATAAAGCAAAAAATTAATTTTGCATATAAATGCCATGGTTGTAAATGAATGAATGTACAGGTCTTAGAATCAATCGCTATTGATCTTGCTGTATGAATGCTAATATTGTCTGCATATACTAAGTATTATGATAAGAACTAATAATTTCACAGGCTAAAATACTCTCCAGTAATTTTTTGTTTCTGCAATTTTTCTATACTTTTCTGAACTTAGCAAAAATGATCTTACTTCACTTATAGGAGCATAAGATAAATAATCTTTATCATTAAGGAACTTACTTTTTAAAATTATTATTTCTTTGAAGATCACTAAGACAAGTAAGAAACAAAGGAGTCTCAAGACAAGATTGTAGGCAGGGTACTGAGCCACCTTGGGGAAGAAATAGAATAATGGCATTTCTTCACTATTTAATAACATACAATTTATGCATTAGTAGGATTTCATGTGGGCTTCCTCTGGAGAAGGAAATGGCAACCCACTCCAATATTCTTGCCTAGAGAATCCTGTGGACAGAGGAGCCTGGTGAGCTGCTGTCTATAGGGTCGCACAGAGTCTGACACAACTGAGGCAACTTAGCATGCATGCATGCATTGGAGAAGGAAATGGCAACCCACTCCAGTGTTTTGCCTGGAAAATCCCAGGGACGGGGGAGCCTGGTGGGCTGCTGTCTATAGCATCACACAGAGTCGGACACGACTGAAGCGACTTAGCAGCAGCAGCAGCAGCATGTGGGCTTCCCAGGTGGTGCTAGTGGCAAAGAACCTACTGTCAATGCAGAAGACAGAAGGGATAAGGGTTCGATCCCTGGGTTAGGAAGATTCTCTGGAAGAGGGCATGGCAACCCACACCAGTATTCTTGCCTGGCGAATACCATGGACAGAGGAACCCGGCAGGCTGTGGTCCAGAGAGTCACAAAGAGTTGGACATGACTGAAATGACTTAGCACACACACATGCAGGATTTCATGTATGACTGCAAGAAACCATGGCCACAAATTATTTTCCCTTTACCTTCAGATAATGTTTAAAGTTCCTTCAAAAAGAAGACTTTCATTCTGCCATTGTTAGGAATTACTCTAGATACAATGCTTATAGGAAAAGATAGCATTATTGACATTGTTCCAGTAGGTTTTAAATACCTGATAATAGATTATGACCAAGAGTTCTTTTCAGAGAGGTAAAGGTATGAAATTTTGCACAAATGAATATTCACTCAGTTGAAGGGACACCATGAAGCAGGAAATATGTGGATAAAAGGGCAATTCTTCCATATCACGTAGATTATGACGGAACAGTCTCTCTACCACTGGATCATCTTCCATAATTCTGGAGTTAGTAAACACTGACCATAAGAAGAGACAGAGGATGATGGTCTTCAACACAAAAAGCCAGATTTCAGTTTGTACTTTTCCACCCTGGAACTTCTCTTACCACTTGCTGACTACAGGTCTTCAGGAGTAGTGTCCTCTCCAGAGTGCCTGTCATCTGAAAGTGCTAAAAGAATGAGTGCCAGTTAGTAGATGTACTGTGTTCATATTGCCCCATATGCCCAAAGTCATCAAGCCATTCCAAAGTTATACCAGTGAAAAGTCAGTGGTAATGTTCTACTTCATGGAGAAAATTAATGACTATGCACATTGGTAGGTAAACACCCAAATCTCCAACTGAAGTTTCTTACTAGTTATTCAGGAACTGTACTGGGTCATATGGTGCTGGTGAGGAAACTTAATTGCTCAATTTCTGAAGGCACATTAACTTTTTCAGGGTCAATTGAGTAAATTAGCTCATCCAGGTCATTAAGCCTATCTCTACATGACATGACAATTTCCACCTAGCACTGTATCATTTACCCCACATTCGCTCTGAGCATGCACATATTCTTTCTCTACTTGGAGAAAGTGTGCTCATTTGAATGTCAGCAATCTCTTGCTGGCTGCAGTGATTCCCTTTGTGTCTTTTGAAGGCTTCCAGGGATCTCTAAAGATTTGCTGGTGCAGCAATGGCACTGAACTGAACTGAACTGAACTGGACGGCACCCCACTCCAGTACTCTTGCCTGGAAACTCCCATGGGCGGAGGAGCCTGGTAGGCTGCAGTCCATGGGGTCGCTAAGAGTCGGGCATGACTGAGCGACTTCACTTTCACTTTTCACTTTCATGCATCAGAGAAGGAAATGGCAACCCACTCCAGTATTCTTGCCTGGATAATCCCAGGGACGGGGGAGCCTGGTGGGCTGCTGTCTATGGGGTCGCATAGAGTTGGATACGACTGAAGCGACTAAGCAGCAGCAGCAGCAGCAGCAGCTATTAGAGCCTCACCAGCAGATGAGTGGTTTAGTTGTCCAGAAATGGTATAATTTCAGGGGTTTTGAGCACAGTACTGTACTTCAAAGTATCTCTTCCTATTTGAAAAAGCCAACATTATTGGTTCATTTGGGTGGGAGTTTTGACTTTCTTTTAGGATTCAATAGCTGTTTATGAAAACACAACTTCCACTAAGAGGCTATGTTATTAGAACCCAAGTTAGGGGAATAAATTGATGACAATTTGAGAGCAGTCTCTGTACTACCTCTCAAGAGGGTAATCAGAAAAGCCTGTGGGTGTTTTGGGCACCACAAAGGTGGGGAAATATCACTGGCCCTTAAAAAGCAGGCATGAGAGAGTGTCACTTAAAGAAAAATGTTTATCCCCCAAATGCCAATGGTTGGCCCAAATGAGAAGTAGTGATGGAAGGAAAGGGCAAACACCCCCTCTTCCTCTGTTATGTCCAGGCTACATTGGAGAGTCATAAATTGGTATAGATGAATACAGGTGAGGAGGCAAAGGGACATGGCATACTCTCTCAGAGGTGTTTTAGAGCAGTGCTCCTTTCTTGTACATGTAAATCAGCAGGAATCTTGTGAAAATGCCAGTTCTCATTTAGCAGGTCTGGGGAATGGCCAGGGATTCTGCATTTCTAATCTCTTATGCTGCTGGTTCACAAACCATACTGTGAATGGCAAGGACTTAGAATAACATGCACATGAGCAGTAACATGGTCTTGGATAAAAATGATGAGTATAAAATAAATCTGACAGAAATTATAGTGCAAGTCAGTATGACTAATTAAGGGCCTCTCTGGTGACTCAGTGGTTAAGAATCCACCTGCCAACGCCACAGATGTGGGTTCGATCCCTGGATTGGACGATCCTGGAGAAGAAAATGGCAACCCACTCCAATATTTTTGCTTGGGAAATCCCATGGCCAGAAGAGCCTGGCAGGCTACAGTCCATGGGGTTGCAAGAGTCAGACATGGCTTAGAGACCAAACAACCACAAGACTAATTAAATATTGAAAATTCCACCAAAAGATTGATAGATCATTTTTTTAAAAAAGATATACTTACCATTTCTACCTAGCTAAAGATTTTAATCATTTTCTGAGGCTTATGTTTTGAGGCTTATGGTTTGAGGCTTATGGTTTTGAGGCTTATGGTTTGAAATCTTTACTAATAATTCTGATGGTGTGCTTTGTAAAGATATAAGAAATAACTGTTTTCCTAGTTTCCATCACTTTCTCCTGTTGGTGAATAGTTCAGTAAATGTCAATTTCTGATTAAGTATTCCTTCACAAAATTCATAGCAGAGCTTGTTTAAACCTCCCCTGCCCGCCTTTTATTAATCTATCATGACAGTCTCTCTGTTCTTTCCTCTGAGGTGAGCAATGCCCTTTCATCTTTGCAGGTCAATGGGAAGGATCTCTCAAAGGCTACCCATGAAGAGGCAGTGGAAGCTTTTCGAAATGCCAAGGAGCCTATCGTGGTCCAGGTGCTAAGGCGAACACCTCTCAGTAAACCAGCCTATGGGACAGCCCCAGAAGTGCGACTCATGAATGCCAGCACTCAGACGGACATCACCTTTGAACATATAATGGCCCTGGCCAAACTTAGGCCACCCACCCCTCCAGTGCCCGACATCTGTCCATTTCTGCTCTCAGACAGGTATTTTTCTGTCTTTTATACTAGAGCCTTATCTGTTGTCATTTGTCATTGAAAGTAGATGTTGGAAAGAATCAGGCACCGTAGCAAGTTGACAGTTACAGAGACAAGCTCTCAGTTCTGTTTGGAAAATATCTGTGACTGTGTCTCCATACATTTAGTTCTCAGTTGTCTTGCTCCTCCCTTTCCTGACCCACATAATTGTTTCAGCTCAGGAATCCTACTTGCTGAGATGCAGTGAGAAAGTCTGGCTCTGATTAGTTCATCTTCATATTTTCAGTCATCACAAACCTCGCACAGCTCACAAGCACAGGTCAGGGAAATAGATTTTCTCACTGAAGTTGCCAAAAACATTATTAAGACAGACCTAGAAGCAGCATGTTGGCACTCTGTCCTCCTTTGTGGGTTGCCTTGCTCTCGTTCTTTTTTTTTTTTTTTTCCTCTTCTTTGAAGAAGCTAGGAAATTCACTTTATTAAGGTGCAATTCTCTGCAGGAAGCAATTACCCGATATATTGAGATGTAAACCAAAGGTCCTGGCTGTCTGAGAGGAAGTATATAGAGCTACAAAATAAAGAACTATTAAACGAATATTTCTTCCTAGTTTTTACCTGAGTTAAAGGCTGTTACAGCTATTTTACTCAAATAATCCTACCTGTGCCGTTTTGGAAGTCTGTTTGGCCCCACACATTTTGTTCTGTGAGTTTTTAAGCAAATATTCAAAAATGATTGAGAGCTTGTTATATAAGAGCAGAACTCTCTGTTGGCTTCATTTTCATTGCCTGTTGCAATCCATGTTCCATTTAGTAAAATGTAGACCTGGTCATGACACCTGCCTGCCCTTTAGTGTCTTCTATTAAGTCCATCTCAGTGATTCACATGTGCGCATTAAAGTCACTTGGGAACTTTGAAAAGCAGAATAAATGCAGTGCCCGGCTCAGTCCTACCTCAGGCCAAAATATAGGCATTCGAACTTTTCAGAAATCTCCCTAAGCAATTTTAATGTGCACCATGTGCACCACTTCTTGAAGCCTTATGTTTCTAGGTGGGCAGGGCCTCTGTCTGTCTGACCTATGATTCTAGTCATGTATCCCTTACTTATTAAATAGCCCCTTGTGTCAGGCATTAGAACTCAGTCCTGGGCAGAAAACTGGTAACAAAAACAAAGCCACTACCTCCTGGAGCTTATATTCTAGAAGGGAAATGAAAAACAGACAAACAAAAGAACAAATAATATTTATTTGTACAGCCTGATGCAGAGTAGCCATCCAACAAATACATTCTTGAATGAATAATGGTTAACATTTACTAGCTAACTTAACATGTTTTAGATAATATTCCTCATAAAAGTCTCCTGAGTGAGCACATTACATTATTACCATGCCCATGTCACAGATGAGGAAAAAATGTTAAGGAATTTGTCAAGGTCACACAAAAGGAAGTGATAGGGTCAGGCTTCTGAACCTAAGGCATTTGACCCCTTGGTAGGTGCTCTCATAGCTTCTCTATTTTCCCCTTAATTATCACACTGTATTAAAATCCCCACTTTGCTGCTCTACCCAATTAATAGGACAATAATTGGGTTTTGTGCCCAACCAATTTCCAGCAATTGGCATAGGGCCTGGCATCTTGTAGATACTCAGTAAATGCTTACTCAAGTATCAGGAAGGTGTCCTTCACAGCAGGCCTCCTTTTTCAATAATTCAAGGACCAGGAAAACACATCAGCTGCTCTAAACAGCAGGTTATGATGTTTAAGCAGTGGGAATGGGCTTCTCAAAACCAGTCCAGGTTTAAGCTCTTAGACCAGCAAGCAAGATGCTGCCTGCACTGCTTTTGTTCTTTGGGCCCAAATTAGAGAACAGTAAGAAGAGGCTGGTAGAGTATTTACACTGATCCTGTGAGGTACCAGGATGGATCTTTCCGGCTTTTCAGCTATTAATAGATAAGGGGACTAATTTATACTACAAAGTTCATTTTTGTCCTAATGTTCAAAATGGACTTAGAGACCTTTCCTGAAGGCACCTTGGTTAATTTCACATAGGCTTCTTTCACTGAAATTCTCATAGAGAACCTCATGCCCTTTGCTGCTAAACTGTGCTTAGCTTTCACATTGGGCTTCCCAGGTCGTGCCAGTGGTAAAGAATACACCTGCCAGTGCAGGAGACGCAAAAGATGTAGGCTCTATTCCTGGGTCATGAAGATCCCTTGGGCGAGGAAGTGACACCTCATTCCAGTATTCTTGCCTAGAAAATTCCATGGGCAGAGGAGCCTGGTGGGCAACAGTCCAAACGGTTACACAAAGTAGGACACAACCAAGCAACTGAGCCACACACACACACACACACACACACACACAGAGCTTCATATTGTATAATGTATACATATGGCATATAGTAATTTGAAAGCACTACTATGAATTATTTAAAACATTTCCCAAAAGTTAATGGATACATAAAAGTCATACAGTGTCCTGGAACCCCTTCATTTCCTTTACTTTATCAGTTCTCTGTCCCAAGATGTTTTCTAAAAGGATTATGAAACTCTATGGTTTATAGGGGTTTCCAGTGAGTTATCACCGTGAACATTCTTTAGTGTTTGTGTATGTGGGTTATGAGGGAGAATGAGGAAGAAAGTCTCAAGAAATGGAGGCAATGTGAGTACAATTTACAGACTGAAAAATACAATCCCCACTTCACTCCCACATCTGTGGATTCTGCATTTAAGGATTCAACTAACTTCAGACTTGATTTTTTGATCCATGGTTAATTGAAAAAAAATACAGAACCCATGCATTCAGAAGACTGACTGTATGAGCTTTTAAAATCACATTTAAGAAACAGTTTGAGGCTGTAATTATGAAATTGGTAGTACTTTATTACAAAATACCCACCTTTGGGCAGACTGCAGTCTCAAAAGCCACACACCCATCTATGTATCAAGTCCACTGGATGGAATGGAAGGCAGCCAGAATATCAATATGGCACCATTGCCAGGATAGAGGGCACATCTGCCCCTTCACAAAATGAAGCTCTGACAATGAGCCATTATCTTGGTATTCTCTCAGAAAATCAAATTGATGGATTTCATATAAAGGGAGAAAGAAAAGCAATTGTTCTTTCTGAGCTGTAGTTCATTTAAAGGCTAGATCACTATAGGTCTTATTGGTGAGCAGAGAAAACTAAAGTGAAATTCTAATGTCTTTTTTTAATCTTGAGAACAACCCTTTTGATCCATTTCTATCATATTGCTACATTCCCCACAGCTGCCATTCTCTCCATCCGATGGAGCATGAATTTTATGAGGACAATGAGTATCTTTCCAGCTTGCCTGCTGATCCAGACAGAACAGAGGACTTTGAATATGAGGTAAGATCATTTTCACACCACTTTACACTTTTCCATGAAGTTATGGTTGAGGGGTTTTGCATAACAAAGAAAAAATTAATTTATTACTATGAGACATATTTTATCTATTATATATCTAAGCTAAGAGCTTTTAAATATTTGTTTCAGCTATTTGGTGTCTAGTATTTTATGTGTATTGGAAAACATTTTGATAATATAAACCTGAAAATAATTTGCTCACATTTTTGTTGCTTTGTATAAATAGTATTATGGAAGCTACATTTTTTTTCTTCTTTTTGTAATATAAGAGAATTTCAAGTAGAGTTTGGAAAGGAAATTATATTTAAAACCAAGACTATGTTTACTATTTTTATTCATTCTGTAGTACTTTTATTTTAATTGATAAACTAAATTTTATATTATTTGTATTCCCCTTCACAAACTCAATATTCTTTTTATTTATGACTTCCCTATTGGCTCAGACGGTAAAGTGTCTGTCTACAAAGTGGGAGACCTGGGTTCGATCCCTGAGTCAGGAAGATCCCCTGGAGAAGGAAATGGCACTCCACTCCAGTACTCTTGCCTGGAAAATCCCATGGACAGAGGAGCCTGGTAGGCTACAGTCCATGGCGTCGCAAAGAGTCAGACATGACTGAACAACTTCACTTCAAAAACTCAATATTCTTTTTATTTATGACTCAAGTACTTTAAAGAATATTTTCCCTGACTTTCTAGAAAGAGAGATGACCTCATGTCCTTTGTTGTTAAACCATGTTTAACCTTTACATAGTACATGTTAGAGTGTGTGTACTATGATATGAAATAATTTCCAAAACCTGTCTATTAATTACTTAAAAGTTTGCACAAAAGTTAAAGGATTCATCCTAATATTTCCTCAGTTTCTGCAGTCCATGAATCTTTGAAAGGTTTCAGAGTACTCTGACATTTGGAAATAAAGTAGATTGAGGGCATAAAGAAGCTTTGGTAAACAGCAAAGAAGTCATGATTATCTGCCCTTTTAATGCTTTAGATGATGTCATACAAGTTCAGCAAAATGTTCTCTTCCATTTTACAACCAGGAAATCCTGAAATCTCTTCCCTTAGGAGGATCTGAAATTAAATAAGGCCAATTCAGTGAAGCTCACCTAAAGCAAATAGACATTTATTTGAAAGCTCCCTCCAAAAGTCATTGCTGGGGATTACAGAAATCATTATTTCTTTTCAGCCAGAATTTGGAAGAGTGTGCAATGATACCCAATATCTGAATAAATGGTTTTGTCATTTTTGTTCACATTAATTACTTATCCCCCCTCTCCATTAATTTGATTGAAAAGTTTTATAAATCCTCAAGTACTGATATACACTGAAATATCCATTAAGTTTTGCCTATTCATGCAAAATAAATTACAAAGTTGAGTCACTTATCCAAATAATTCAAGATTAAATGATGTCTTTCTTTCAGTTAATTAATTGCTTTGGGTTTGGGGGATGGAATTATCTAGATCACTTCAACTTTTTATTTAGTTTGTGCCTTAAAACTTTATTAAAATACATCTGATATTTGGCAAAACTAATACAATTATGTAAAGTTTAAAAATAAAATTAAAAATAAATAAATAAATAAAATACATCTGTGTACTAGGGAAGGGTATGGGAGAGAGACTTGCTTAGGCTAAGCAGAGTCACAGTAAAAATTATTTTCAATAATTAGCATGTCATTGACTATTACAATACAGTCAGATTCTCTAGTGCTTACTCTAGCTGAACCACATCCTCTTTTCCAACCAATGTCAACCCCTAATAGAGGCCAGCATCGGTGTGATGACAGTGGTAAATGCTCAGACAGGTCTTCTGTAGCCTGTAATCTGAACTAATCACAGAATCCTAGTCATTACTTGGCTGTCAGCTGTGATTCTCTTGCCAAAGGCACCTTTCTGAGTTATTGAAATAAAGAATGTTCCAGTGAAATTTAAATAAGGAATAAGTTACTGTGACAGGCTTCGGTCAGGAGGAAGGGTACAGTTGAGAATATCTGCATGGCTAATGGGGGAGTGGAGGCACTGGGGAAGACCCAAGGATAATGGACCAACTTTAGAAGAGAGTGATTCTACTCTATACCTCACAGTGTGTTACACTAACATGGCAGAGTGTCACACACCATCCCTCTTGATTGCGTCAGATGGGACTGTGAGACCTAGTGAGCCCACTGCTATCACCAGAACTGACTGTGCTCACCACATTAAGTGGGGGGAGATTTAGAAATGCTGCCTTTACATGCTATTACACTTAGAAGCAGACTGGTCCAGTGTTTCTGTGACTAGCTCAGATGATCCCAGCTTCTCCAGAAACTCTGTTAATAACCCAGAAGTTGGGGGGATGCAGAGAATGCCATGGTCCTTCAAGAAGGACCAGTTTTATGCCACTCAGAGAGTATTATGGGAACCTGAGGTCTAATGGTCAAACAGAGGACTTCATCTCAGAAAGAGATACTCATTCCTCTTCAGCTTAAAAATGAAAACACATTGATAGGCAATTGGGAAAGTAGAGATATGACTCCTTTTCATCTGTTTTTGTTCAGTTGTACCATAAATATTTAATGAGCAGTTAAAAAAGATGCCAGGTTTTTATCTAGGTTTTTATTTAGGATTGATAAAGCTTTTACTCCAGTGGAGCTTAACCTTTAGGGGACAGAGATGGGCAGAAAACAAGTGAAGATGCATTATATCAGATGGTGATTAAGTCCTCGTGGAGAACAAGCAGTTTGGGTAACAGAGGAAGGAAATGCATGGTTTGGGGATGAGGTGTTGCTGTCTCATACAGGTGGTCAGGGAGGGCTGCTCTCTTAAGAGACCTGAAGAGAACTAGCCATGTGGATTCTGAGAGAGCAGCTTTCCAGATAGAACAGAGGGCAAGCATGGATACGAAGGGCCAAAAGCAGGACCACTCCTGGATGTGCCCAGGTACAGCAGAGGCCAGTGTGCTCTGGGGACCGGGCAAAGGGGATAGACAGGCAGCAGTATGAGGCAAACTCAGAATGAGTAGGGGCATATCTTGAGGGACCTTTGGCTTTTACAATGAGATGCAAAGTTGCTGAAGGAGAGCCTGGCCGGGTTCTGCAGTCCTCACAGGATCCCTCTGATGCTGGAATGAGCTTGAAGGTGGGCAAGTAGTCTCCAGCCTACCAGTGAGAGGAAAAAGGGGGAATGGGACCTGGCTGATGACAGAGGCGGTGGTAAGATACGGTCTGGAAGGCAGCATTCACCCTGCCCTGAGGCTCTGCCTGTGTCCGTGCTTCCACATCTTATCTTCTAGCTTTAATAGTCTGTGCTCTGGGGGGCTTTCTTCTTCTGACTTTCTAAAAGCAAAATATCATAGGCCAGAGTGAAACACAGCTTCTGGCATCCACTGAAACTAGCATAATAAATCTACTCTTAAAAGACAAAGTGTACAGAACTGCATTTCTGAACTTGCTGAAAGCAAACTATGCAATTATTAATATTTAGGCATCTTTTTAAAAGGCCTACTTACTATCGACTCAGTGAACCAAAGCTGATCTATCTTGTGGATACATATTTAGGGACTTTTAGTGTGGGAATTTTTGACCCAATAGACCAAAACAGACCTGAATATCTCTATAAATACACATTTAGGGACTCTCTAACACGCAGATTACTCTATAGAAAGATGGTAACTGCTCCCCTCAGAGCCATGATAGACAGCAAGCACGTCTTTGGAGATACTGTAGTCAGTATGTCAATGCTATGGTGACTCTGGTGGGGTAGGGACCTCTATGAAATTTTAATGACACCCATATCTCACCATGACCTATCACCACTTTCCCCAGGAAAATTATTTGACTGGGTTTTACATTTCCCCTCAGTGCTTCAGAAAAATCTCAGCAGACCAGTCTTTATTAAAAGACTCACAGCTTGAAATTTGATCTTTTTTCAAAAACAATAGCACTGTTTTCTAATTAAAAATGATAAAGGATTTTAATTTTAACTTTGAGGGAAAAAATAAAAACATAAAAATTTACACAATACAGCCTTCATAAGAGTCAGGGTCCTGACTTTCACTGAAATAACACTGAGGATTAAGCACTCTTTTTCTGTATTTTCAACTTTGTTCATTTTTTTCTTTCATAGAGCCAGCTAAAGGTTGAAATAAATCATAAATAGCCTTTAGCAAGTCACAGGCAGATCTCACATCCAGCCTCTACCAGAAATAATTTAAAGGGAAAGGCTTTGAGAAATATAGAGCTCTTTTGTCCAACTCTTAATAGAGATATGTTTGCTGTTGCAGGAGGGCAGAGAAGATGTTGAATTTTCTGCAGCATTTGCAATCAACTCTCAAAATTCGATGTTGAGAGCGGAAAGTCAGAAAATTAATAAGTGCAGCATTTTGATAGTATAAAATATCATGTTAGACACAACAAGCAAGTAATTTTAGCAACATTTCTAAGCCTGGTGATTTTCATCACTTAGAAATGCTACTTGAAATTGTTGTTATTCCTTGGCCTAAAATAAGCTGAAGAAACATCCAACAGCCTAAGTACTCATAGAGTTGCCCTTGTCTGTACATTGTCATCACTGTGAAAGGGCGTTTAGAAATTTGCTTGGACAGATGGTAAAGAGAGAAAGACAAGTACATGTCAGAGTTCTATATAATGTTAACTGAAAATCCAACTTGGGCTATAAACAAGAAAGAGCATTAAGCATATTAATTAGCTACCTCTTAGCAATTCTTATGCAAAGCGTAAGTAAACCCTTGTGCTCTGCTGAGAAGTGTCATTTTGCAAAATTTATTTCCCAGGTCTGGATCCCTGTGAATATGTGCAGAATATTTGTGAGAATTTAAGTATATAATCTCTCTCACATAGTTAAAGAAAAGAGAATTTTGAATCAAAGACATGTTCATTCAAAAAAATAGCTAACAAGAGAATAAGCATTAGTGAGATTTTAATCATATCTTTTTGGGCAGATTCATGATTTGTGAGCCAGCTTTCAGAAAAATGTCCCTAGTGTGCATACGTAAGAGCTATATGTCTCCTTTCTAGTCTGTGAGGGCAGAAGCCTTCTCTGCCTGTTCATCATTGCATCCTATCACCTGTCTCAAATCTGGTACTCAGTATTTGATGAAGGAATATATGAGGGTTCTTACTGCTGTCTCCATGAACCAAACTTTGAGCAGTGCAGTCCCTTTCCACCTTTTGTACAAGGGAATTGGAAAGGAGCTTGAGACCACCATGAAGTTATGACAGATATCCTCTCCCTTTTTAATAGGTATTTGTTCTTTTTTCAAGTTTGTTCTGTTTTACTGAGCTCTCCCTATTTACCTCACCCCCTAGCCCCTGGCAACCATTTTTTCTACACCCCATTTCTGTGTTTGACTTTATTTTGTTTTGTTTCGATTCCACATGAGTGATACCATGCATATTTATTTTTCTCTATCTAATTAATTTAACTTAGCATAATACCAAAATCTATCTATGTCACAAATGAAAGAATTTCCATCTTTCTCATGGCTGAATGATAGTTCATTTTATGCACATACATATATATGTGCATATATATATATATATGTATACTACACCTTCTTTATCTGTTCATCTATTGATACATAGTTTGTTTTCATATCTTGGCTATTATAAAGGTATTTGTTCTTTATGTTAGGGGTTCTAATCCTAGTGCCATTTTTGTTTCAGTTAAACCTTTCTAAGGAAAGGGCTAAAACATGGAGAAACAAAAAGAACTATGTAATGAAATAGATTTTTGACTCCATTAAAATTAATTTTTCTAGTCATAATATTATAAATTCATAGAATCTCATATTTGACATGTTCTCTAATCCACTCCTATATCCAGTTTGTAAGTTCTTCAACAAGGGATAGTTAAGCAAGCTTGTAAAACTCCACAGTGGACAGAGAACTGAGAGCCTCCCCAAGTAAACAACTCTGACTCTTACAGTCAGTTCAGTCACTCAGTCATGTCCAACTCCTTGTGACCCCATAAACCGCAGCACACCAGGCCTCCCTGTCTATCACCAACTCCCAGAGTGCACCCAAACCCATGTCCATCGAGCTGGTGATGCCATCCAACCATCTCATTCTCTGTCGTCCCCTTCTCCTCCTGCCCTCAATCTTTCCCAGCATCAGTCTTTTCCAATGAGTCAGCTCTTCACAGCAGGTGGCCAAGTATTGAAGTTTCAGCTTCAACATCCGTCCTTCCAATGAACAGGACTGGTCTCCTTTAGAATGGACTGGTTGGATCTCCTTGCAGTCCAAGGGACTCTCAAGAGTCTTATCCAACACCACAGTTCAAAAACATCAATTCTTCAGTGCTCAGCTTTCCTTATAGTCAAACTCATATCCATACATGACCACTGGAAAAACCATAGCCTTGACTAGACGGATCTTTGTTGACAAAGTAATGTCTCTGCTTTTTAATATGCTATCTAGGTTGGTCATAACTTTCCTTCCAAGGAGTAAGCGTCTTTTAATTTCATGGCTGCAATCACCATCTGCAGTGATTTGGAGCCCCCCAAGATAAACTTAGCCACTGTTTCCACTGTTTCTCCATCTATTTGCCATGAAATGATGGGACCAGATGCCATGATCTTAGTTTTCTTAATGTTGAGTTTTAAGCTAACTTTTTCACTCTCCTCTTTCACTTTCATCAAGAGGCTGTTTATTTCTTCTTCACTTTCTGCCATAAGAGTGGTGTCTTCTGCATATCTGAGGTTATTGATATTTCTCCCGGCAATCTTGATTCCAGCTTGTGCTTCCTCCAGCCCAGCATTTCTCATGATGTACTCTGCATATAAGTTAAATAAGCAGGGTGACAAAATACAGTCTTGCTGCTGCTGCTGCTGCTAAGTCGCTTCAGTCGTGTCTGACTCTGTGCGACCCCATAGATGGCAGCCCACTAGGCTCCTCTGTCCCTGGGATTCTCCAGGCAAGAATACAGGAGTGGGGTGCCATTGCCTTCTCCAATGCATGAAAGTGAAAAGTGAAAGTGAAGTCGCTCAGTCATGTCCGACTCCTAGCAACCTCGTGGACTGCTGCCTACCAGGCTCCTCCGTCCATGGGATTTTCCAGGCAAGAGTACTGGAGTGGGGTGCCATTGCCTTCTCCGATACAGCCTTGACGTACTCCTTTTCCTACTTGGAACCAGTCTGTTGTTCCATGTCCAGTTCTAACTGTTGCTTTCTGACCTACATACAGGTATAGTCTCTGAGAAATGTACTATGAAGTTTGAAAAAGTGATAGCAGGAGTGCGTTTGGGTATAAAACATAACTCATAAACAGACTATATAGTATCCATATGTTGTGTTAGACATCAGGGAAAGAGAAAATAGTGTGCAGTGTGAAAATATAGAATCTTCAGAATTTTTTAATTGACTGGGTGCTTTACAGTTCACCAATCTATTTCCTTCCACTTGTTAGTTCCATTTTAGAATTATTAATAAAATATCTAAAATAACTTCATACCACTTACCTCTTGAGCAATAAAATCATCCATTTAAAAATCATGTTAATAAGTTCATTCTTTGGGGAACTGTATTGAATTGAAAACTAATCTAGATGAAGTGTGAATATATTTTTATTAATTTGAACATTTAAGATAACATGTTGTTCTGCCAGACAGGCGTTGGTTCAGTAAGGTATCTAGTAATGAGACTACCATTTTCACTTCAGTTCACCATATCAGTTATATCATATTAAATCCTAATCATGGCAGCCAAACCGTCCAGTTGTCATATATTGAGGATTATATGTCCTATATCATGACTGCTTCCTCCTTTGCCTAAGACATTCCTTTATCTCCAGGCTACTTCTTGATCTCCTGGGGCCAGTCTATAGTCTGTAGTCCATCCAATCCCCACTGCCAGACCAGCCCTTCTTAAATGCGCTTCTTATTGGCTCACTCCCCTGTTTGTCATCTTGTAGGGCTCTGTTCCTTGAATTAACTCTAAGATACCCTATGTGGCATTGAAGATCCTTTGTACTCTGTCACTGCTCTATTTTTCCAGACTCTAGTAGTGTGCTTTTCTTTATTTGTGTCTTTACTATGGGCTTTTTCACTCCTGAAACACCTTTCTCACTATCACTTTCCCATCAATGAACTCCCCTATGATATTCCATAAATATTTTTGTCATGATTCCCTGGGCTATAGTGATTTTTGTACTTATATTTTTATTCTAAATGATTTTTATATTTAATAGAAGTGACCACTCCTAATTATCTTTATATCACCTGGAAAGTCTAGCACATGCCCTGGTTCATGAAGGCCACCCAGTAGCATTTGATGAGTGAACAAAGTATTGACCATTTCTGCTGGTGTTATTCTATGAGCCTGAATACAAATTCAAAGGGATAAATGAAGGAAAGATCAAACCAGTCAATCCTAAAGGAAATTGACCCTGAATATTCAATGGACGGACTGATGCTACAGCTGAAGCTCCAATAATTTTGCCACCTGATGCAAAGGGCCAACTCATTGGAAAAGACCCTGATGCTGGGAAAGATTGAGGGCAGGAGGAGAAGGGGGCAACAGAGGATGAGATGGTTGGATAGTATGACTCCGTGGACATGGGTTTGAGCCAATTCATGCAGCCCATGGAGTTGGACACGACTTAGCAACTAAATGGGCTTCCCTTGTGGCTCAGCTGGTAAAGAATCCACCTGCAATGTGGGAGACCTGGGCTTGATCCCTGGGTTAGGAAGATTGCATAGAGAAGGGAAAGGCTACCCACTCCAGTATTCTAGCCTGGAGAATTCCATGGACTGTATAGTCCATGGGGTCGCAAAGAGTCGGACATGACTGAGCAACTTTCACTTAGCAACTAAACATCAACAACAAAATGAAGGCAAAGAAGAAGAGAATTTTGTAATAGAGTTGTGAAAGTCTTTTTTTTTTCTCATAATAATTCAACTAATAATCCGGTTGTTAGAATAAACAGTTAACATACACTTGTACCAGGTTGTAAAAGAAGGAAATCTGGATTTTTCTGATTGCCTTTCTAACAAAGAAAATCTGCATGTTTTACCCCAAACTTATAAGTTGGAGGACCCTAGCAAATAGACATGCTAATTTACATAGGTAAAGAATGGACTAGGGTTCAGTATTTATTAGGATAATCAGATGTCCTGGTTTGCCCTAAACTGTCTGCATGTATGACTACTGTTCAATTTAGTTATGAATGGCATCCTCTTCCACTTTCAGAAATGTCCTATTGCACAGTACATTGTATGGTTTTCCTGGTTTTTATACTTGTTGAACCTTAGTGGAGGCTGAGACTTTGTAATCCCATTCTATATTGTCCTAATATTCCAAGCAGAGGTGACTCAGAATTTCCCAATTTGAATACCGATCTTATTAAATTGAACAATTTTCCTAAGTCATGAGTCTCTATTAAAAAAAAAAAAAAGTCTTCCTTAATGAATGACTAGAAAGAAAATGACACAAAGTTGGAAATAGTCATCAAAGTTACTGTAATTCTTTTCAATTTTTTACTGAAAGAAATGAAATTAGTTGAGCTGTTAATTTGGTCATGTAATTTCATAAAACAAATATGAGGAAAATTTGTCTTTTGCCTCACTGATTATGAAAACACTAAACCTAATTTCCTAAGAAAACAATGAAAAGCAACTTGAACCTTCCAAATTGGTTATTAAACACTGTAACCAAGGGAACATTTCTTTGAAGAGGAATCTAGATATAAAATGAAGATTCCTTATACTGCATGTATGAATTTTATCAAAATGCTGATATTCAGTTTTTGTTTGAAGATGCTCAGTGATGCACATTCAGATGATTTTCTTGCATTAGTGAAAAGTGTTTGTGAAAGGTTGTGTTTAAGGTGAATATTTGCATATCAAATAATATTTTCAGATGACTTCTGCTTTCAAAGAAGTTTACATAGGGACAAAGAAAGGATTTTAATGTTCCTTTTAGAAGCAATGTAATCAAGTGGAAGGAATTCAAACTAGGAGTCTGGTTCCAGTTCTAAATCTGTCTCTAGAAGCGACTTATTACCTTTTCAATAATAGCATCCTCACATGTGAGATCTGTGGGGCCATCAGTGTTGGTTAGGGAATGAATTGTCAGCATCTATTTTTTCCTTGAAATACACTTAAGCAATGTGAGACAAATGCATAGTCAAATCCTTGAAAATTTTATGAATATTTTAATATTTCAAACATATCAGCCCACACTTTATGAGTTTTTATAAAGAAAACACATACACATAAGGGTACAAATTTTCTATGAGTAGTTCTGGTCTGTATAGACTATACAATAGTCTGGTCTATAGTACCATTTGTAGCAGGCAGTACACCTCTCCATATTTTCTCTGGCTTTAGGGTTTAGAACGTTAACTCATGTACATTTGCCAATTCAAAGTGGCAGATGCAGCACTAGAAATAAATGGCTTTTTTAAAATACAGTGTTACTCTTTAGAAAAATTTTAATTAGAAAATAATTATAGTTTGGATTTTCTTCCACCAATTTATCATCTCTGAAAAAACTGTTGGAATCGTTAAGAGAATGTGTTTTGTATTGGCATGATTGTTCTGCCTTTCCTCCCTAAGATGCAAGCTATCAGTGATGCTCTGGTTCAGTTACATGGTGCATCTATCAGTATTCACTATGTATTAAACAATCTAACTTATTCAGTAGTATGGGTAACAGGGAACCTTGCGTGTATAATACAGATTAACCAAGAATTATGGTAAATCTGATCTATGTATTTGTAGTCCAAAATAAACATTTAAATATCATTATTGAAATATATTTTTATATATTTAAATCAAATATATATATAATTAAAATATAATGGATATATAACATTGTATAAATTAAAGAACATGATGATTGATTAATGCATATATTGCAAAATGATTGCCACAATAAGATTGATTAATGCACCCATCCCCTCACATGATTACCATTTTTGTATGTGTGGTAAGAGCATTTAAGATCTACTCCCTTAGCAACTTTTATGCTATAATACAATACTGTTAATAATAGTCAGCATGTTGTAAGTTAGATCTCTAGAAGTTATTCATTTTATAGCTGGAAGTTTTTACCTTGTGACCAACATCTTCTCATATCACACAATGCCCAGCCCCTGACAACCACCATTCTACTCTGGTTTTGAGTTTGGCTTTTTTAGACTCCAAATATAAATGAGAACACAGTTTAAGTCTTATCTGTCTGACTTATTTCACTTAGTTTGATATCCTCAAGGTCCATCAAAGTAGTTGCTAATGGCAGGGTTTCCTTTTAATTGATGAATAATATTTTGTGTGTATCATATGTATGTATGATATATATCACATTTTATTTATTCATATGGATTTATGGACACTTAGATAGTTTCCATGTCTTAGCTATTGTGAATAAAGAAAGGTGCAATGAACATGGGGTGCTGACACTGCTTTGGTATCTTATTTTTGTTTCTTTTGGATATATTCCCAGAAACAGGATTCCTGGATCATTGGTTGTTCTTTTTTAAATTTTTATAAGGCAACTCCATATTGTTTTTCATAGTGGCTAACCAATTTACATTCCCATTGACAGTGCACTAGGGTTCCCTTTTCTCCGCATCCTCACTAACACATTTATTATCTGTCTTTTTGATAACAGTCATGCTAACAGGAATGAAGTGATATTTCATTGTGGTTTTGATTTTTATTTACCTGATGACTAGTGAAGTTGAGCACCTTTTCATGTACCTGTTGGCCATTTGTATCTCTTCTTCAGGAAAATGTCTATTCAAGTCCTCTACGCTTATTATTTTTTTGGCCACACCAAACAGCATGTGGAATCTTCCCCCACCAGGAATCAAACCCAAGTTCCTTGCACTGGAAGCACAGAGTCTTAACCACTGGACATTCAGGGAAGACCTACCCCCATTTTTAATAAGGGTTTTGCTGTTGTTTTATTGTTGTTGTCTTTGCTGTTGAGTTGTATGAGTTTTTATGTATTTTGGATACTAATCCTTTATATGATATGTGATTTGCAGATATCTTCTCCCTTTTCGTACATTGCCTCTTTATTTTGATTGTTTTTTTTTTTACTGTGCTGAAGCTTTTTAGTTTGATGTAGTCTCACTTATTATTTCTGCAGCTTGTACTTTTGGTGTCATATCTAAAATATAGTTGCCAAGACCAATGTCAGGGAGATTTGTCTTCATTTTCTTCTAGGTATTTTATGGTTTCAGGTCTTATATTCAAATCTTAAATCCATTTCAAGTTTATTTTTGTAAGCGGTAGAAGATAGGGTTTCAATTTCATCCTTTTGCATGTGACTACCCAGGTTTCCCAGTACCACTTACTGAAGTGGTATCTTTTTCCTATTGATTATTCTTGGCTTCCGTGTCAAATAATAGTTGACCATATATACTTGGGTTTATTTCTAGGCTCTTCACTTTGTTCCACTGGTCAATGTGTCTGTTTTTATGGCAGCACCATAATATTCTGATAGCTATAACTTTGTAATATCATTTGAAATCTGGAAATGTGATGCCTCCAGCTTTGTTCTTTTTTCTCAAGATTTGGCTATTTGGAATCTTTTCTAGATCCATATAGATTTAAAATTTTTTTTCTACTTCTGTGGAAAATATCATTGGAATTTTGACAGGGATGGCATTCAATTTATATATGGTTTTGGATAATATGGATGCAACAATATTAACTCTTGTGATCTGGGATCAAGGGATATTTTTCAGCTTATTTGTGTCTTTTTCAGTTTTTTTCATGAAAGTCTTGTAGTTTTCAGTGTAAAGACTTTTCATCTTCTTGGTCAAATTTACTCCTAAGAATTTTGTTGGTTTTGATGTTATTGTGAATAGGATTGCCTTATTTCTTTTTCAGTTATTTCATTGTTAACATGTAGAAATGGCATTGATTACTCTGTGTTGATTTTGTATCTGGCAATTTTACTGAATTCACTGATTAATTCTAATGGTTTTAGTTTGGATCTTTAGGATTTTCTATACATAAGATTATGCCTTCTACAAACAGACACAACTTTGCTTTTTTCTTCCTGAGTGAGATGCTTTTTATTTCTTCTTTTTGCCTAATTACTCTTTCTAGGATCACCAGGGCTGTATTAAGTAGGAATGATGAGAGAATGCACCTTTATCTTGCTTATATTTTAGAAGAATAACTTTCAACCCTTTGCCACTGAATATTTTAGCTATAGGCTGGTCATATTTGGCCTGTATTATGTTGAGGTACAGGCTTCCCAAGTGTTGCTAGTGGTAAAGAACCCACCTGCCAGTGAAGGAGACATAAGAGACATGGGTTTGATCCCTGGGTCGGGAAGACCCCCATGGAGGAGAGCATGCCAATCCTCACAAAAATATTTTTGCCAGGAGAATCCCAAGGACAGAGGAGCCTGGTGGGCTACAGTCCATAGGATTGCAAAGAGTTGGACATGACTGAAGTGACTTGGCACACACGCTTGTATATGTTGAGGTACATTCCTTCTAAACTCAATTGGTTGAGAGTTTTTAATCATGAAAGGAAGTTAAATTTTGTTTAATGCTTTTCTGCATATATTGAGATGATCATATGGTTTTTATCTTTCATTCTATTAATATGGTATGTCACAGATTTGAATATGTTGAACCATTCTTGTGTCCCAAAGTTAAATCCCACTTGACCACGGTACATGTTTCTTTTAATGTGCTATTGAATTTGGTTTACTAGTATTTTGTTGAAAATTTTTGTGCCTACCTTCATCAGGTATATTTGCTTATAGTTTTCTTGTTTTTTAATGATTTTATCTGGTTTTGGTATAAGAGTAATTCTGGCCTTGTAAAATGAGTGTTCTCTCCTCTTCAACTTTTTGGAAGAATTTGAGAAATACTGACATTAATTTTTCTTTGAATGTTTGGTAAAATTCACTAGAACTGTCTGGTCTTGGGCTTTTCTTTGTTGGGAAGTTTTTGATTACTTATTCAATCTCCTACTTATATTTGTTTTTTTAAATCATATCTTCATGATGAAGTCTTGGTAGACGGTTGGTTTCTAGGAACTTATCCATGTTTTCAAGGCTATCCAGTTTGTGAAGTGTAATTGTTCATAGTAGTCTCCTATGGTGCTTGGTATTTTTGTGATCTCAATTATAATGTGTCCTCTTTCTTTTCTGACTTTATTGATTCGAGTTTTCCTTCCTTTTATTCTTAGGTCTAGCTAAGGTTTTCTCCATTTTTTATCTTCTAAAGAAAAAAACCATCTCCTACTCTCACTGATCATTTATTGTTTTTCTTGGCTGTATTTTATCTATTCCAGCTCTAGTTTTCCTTCTTCTAACTTCAGGCTTAGCTTTTTCTTCTTTTGCTGGTTTTTTGAAGTGTAAAATTAAGTGGTTTTTTTAGTTTTTTTTTCTTTTTTTTCCTTAATGTCGATATTTTCACTCTAACTTTCTTTCCTCTTAGGACTGCTTTTGTTCCATCATTTAAGGTTGGGCATATTATGTTACCATTTTGGTTTCAAGAAACTTTTTGATTTATCTCTTTTTTTAATTACTATTATTGGTTGTTCGGCCGTGTGTTCTTTAGTTTCCTCGTATCTGTAAATTTTCCAGCTTTCCTCCTATTATTGATTTCTAACTTTACACCATGTGGTCGGAAATGATACTTGATATGATGTCAGTTTTCTGAATTTGCCAAGCTTGGTTTGTGATTTGACATTTGATGTACTTTGGACACTGTTCTGTGTGTGCTTTAGAAGAAATGTATTCTGATGCTGCTGCTAGATTGAATGTTCTTTATTCATCAGGTTCATTTGGTCTAACATATACAGTTGCCCTTGAACAATGAGGGAGATTGGGGGAGGGGGGAACTGTCCCTTGCAATCAAATATATTAAAAAGTATGTAAGTTTACAGTCAGCCCTCTATGTCCATGGTTCCACAACCATAGATTCAACCAACCATAGATTGTGGAGCACTGTAACATGCATTCATTTTTTTAAAATCCACATATAAAGTTGCCTGTGTAGTTCAAAACTCTGTTGTTCAAGGGTCAATTGTATTTCAAGTCCAATATTTCTGTATTGATTTTCAGTATATCCTTACTGATTTTCAGTGCTTTGTTATTGATTTCTTATTGATGATCTATCCATTATTGAAAGTGGGGTGTTGAATCTCTCTATTATTGTTGTGTTGTTCTCTATTTTTCCCTTCGGTCTTCTAGGGTTTGTTTAATATATATACGTACTCTGATTCTACATGTGTATACTTTTACAATTGTTATATCCTCTTGACATATTGACTCCTTTATCATTATATAATGACCTGCTTTTATATTGTTATGACTTTTGACTTACAATCTATTTTTTTCTGATATAAATATAGCTATCCTTGCTCTCATTTGGTTTCTACTTGCGCGAAGTATCTTTTCTGTCCACTCACTTTTAGCGTATATGTTTCATAAGGTCAAAGTGACTCTCAAAGTGGGCAGCATATAGTTGGGCCTTGTTTGTCTTTTTTTTTTTTCAATCTGTCCAGTCACTGTGCTTTTTGATCAGAAAATTTGATCCATCCACATTTAGAATAATGATTAATAAGTAAAGAGTTACTAATGTCATTTTATTATTTTGTGTTCTTCCTGTTTACTGTCTTCCTTTGTGAACTGATTATTCACTGACTTTATGTTGAATGTAAGAATATTTACAAACCCTTAATATGGTCCCAACTGCCTAAGGTCACTTGAGGACACAGCTGTGCATCAAGAGCTCAGGTTCCTGAATTGGAGAAGCACCTGTAGTTGGTTTGCATTCACGATGTGCCTAGGCCACAGGAGTTGGAAAAGTCTCTGTGGCTATTTTTGTAGCATATCTGTGAGCTCTTCTGGGCGTGTCTGGGGTAGGTTTTAGAGATCAGCTTACATCCTTTTCAGCTAGGCCACCTTTCCGTTGCTCATGCCTAACTTCCTACCTAACATTAATAATCAAGTCATAATAAGAGATAGAAGCAAAGCTTTAAAATAGAAGTAAACACATTTGGATAAAGAATAGTTAAATAGTGTTTGGATAGAAGAGAATTAAAATTAAGAGAACTTTGACATGGTGGAATTTGAACTATATGAAGGCTGCCGAAGGATAACTGACTGAGTTAACAGAGAAAACTAAAGGCCTTGAAGGTTAAAAATTCAACTAGCACAGCTAGTTATTAGCAGATGCTGGACAAACATTTCCTCTTTTTCTTTCTTATATTTTTAATTTTTTTTTTTAGTTTTTTTCAATTAATTAATTAATTTGGAGGATAATTACAATATTGTGATGGTTTTTGCCATATATCAACATGAATCGGCCACAAATATACATGTGTCCCCACCATCTCCCACCCCTCTCCCATCTCCCTCCCCACCCTATCCTTCTGGGTTGTCGCAGAGCCCCAGCTTTGGGTGCTCTTCTTCATGTGTCAAACTTGCACCAGTCATTTATTTTACATATGATAATGTACATGTTTGAATGCTATTCTCTCAAATCATCCCACCCTCGCCTTTTCCCACTGAGTCCAAAAGTCTGTTCTTTATATCTGTGTTCCCTTTGCTGCCCTGCATGTAGGATTGTCATTACCGTCTTTCTAAATTCCAGATATATGCATTAATATATAGTATTTGTCTTTCACTTTCTGACTTACTTCAATCTGTATAATTGGTCCAGGTTCATCCACCTTATTAGAACTGACTCAGTTGTGTTCCTTTTTATAGCTGAGAAATATTCCATTGTGTACACGTACCACAACTTCCTTATTCATGCATCTGCTGATGGACATCTATGTTGCTTCCATGCACTAGCTATTATTGTAAATAGTGCTGCAATGGACATTGGGGTACATGTCTCTTTTAATTCTGGTTTCCTTGGGGTGTATGCCAAGCAGTGAGATTGCTGGGTCATATGGCAGTTCTATTCCCATTTTTTAGGGAATCTCCACACTGTTCTCCATAGTGGCTGTACCAGTTTGCATTCTCTCCAACAGTGTACTCCACACTCTCTCCAGCATTTATTGTTTGTAGACTTTTTGATGATGGCCATTCTGACCGGTATGAGATGATACTCATAGTGGTTTTGATTTGCATTTCTCTAGTAATGAGTGATGTTGAGCATCTTTTTGTGTGTTCCACTCCAGTATACTTGCCTGGAGAATCCCAGGGATGGGGTAGCCTGATGGGCTGCCGTCTATGGGGTCGCACAGAGTCGGACATGACTGAAGCACATATCTATCTATATCTAACCATCTGAATGTCTTCTTTGGACAAATGTCTGTTTAGGTCTCTTGCCCACTTTTTGATTGAGTTGTTTGTTTTCCTGGTATTGAGCTTCATGAGCTGCTTGTGTATTTTGGAGATTATTTCTCTGTCAGTTGTTTCATTTGCTGTTATTTTCTCCCATTCTGAGGGCTGTCTTTTCACCTGCTTATAGTTACCTTTATTGTGCAAAAGCTTTTAAGTTTAATTAGGTCCCATTTGTTTATTTTTCTTTTTATTTCCATTACTGTGGCAGGTGGGTTATAGAGGATCTTGCTGTGATTTATATTAGAGAGTGTTCTGCCTATGTTTTTCTCTAAGAGTTTTGTAGTTTCTGGTATTATATTTAGGTCTTTAATCCATTTTGAGTCTATTTTTGTGTATGGGGTTAGAAAGAGTTCTAGATTCATTCTTTAACATGTAGTTGACCAGTTTTCCCAGCACTATTGTTGAAGAGATGTCTTTTCTCTATTGAATATTTTGTCAAAGATAAGGTGTCCTTTGTTAAAGATAAGGTGTCCATAGGGGTATGGATTTATCTCTGGACTTTCTATTTTGTTCCATTGATCTATATTTCTGTCTTTGTGCCAGTACCATATTGTCTTGATAACTATAGCTTTTGTAGTATAGTCTGAAGTTAGGAAGGGTTGATTTTTCCAGTTCCATTCTTCTTTCTCAAGATTGCCTTGACTATTCAGGGTCTTTTTTGTTTCCATACAAATTATTTGTATTTCCATACAGACGAAATTATTTGTTCTAGTTCTGTGAAAAATATCATTGGTAGTTTGATAGGAATCGCACTGAATCTATAGATTGCTTTGGATAGTATACTTATTTTCACTATATTGATTCTTACAGTCCAAGAACATGATATAGTTCTTCATCTATTTGTGTCATCTTTGATTTCTTTCATCAGTGTTTTATAATTTTCTGTAAACAGGTCTTTTGTTTCTTTAGGTAAATTTATTCCTAAGTATTATATTCTTTTCATTGCAATGGTGAATGGGATTATTTTCTTAATTTCTCTTTCTGATTTTTCATTGTTAGTTTATAGGAATGCAAGGGATGTCTTTCTATTAATTTTGTATACTGCAACTTTACTATATTCATTGATTAGCTCTAGTAATTTTCTGATGGCCTGCTTAGGATTTTCTATGTAGAGGCTCATGTCATCTGCAAACAGTGAGGGCTTTACTTCTTCTTTTCCAATCTGGATTCCTTTGAAAAAAATATAGTAATAAAAGTAATAGATATTGTTTTGTTTCATTATTCATATTCCCTTTGGCATGTAATTGAGTACGTATTCTTTTCTGGAGTGTATAATTTTCAAGACTATATAACATTTCACTTTCCTTTTATAAACAAATAAAAAATCAAAACTAACTCATCCTAAAAGGTGATCACCTGTAATTTATCTTCTGAGAGAGCTCTAAAACTCCTAAATAACCATTGCAAGGATAGTATGTTTTGAGGGGATGTTTATAAATGACTGGTGAAAGAGAAGGTGTTAGTCACTCAGTTGTGTCCAATTCTTTGTGACTGCAGGGACAGTCCCTTTGTCCATGGAATTCTCCAGACAAGAATACTGGAGTGGGTTGCCATTCCCTTCTCCATGGAATCTTCCCAACCCAGGGATCAAACCCAAGTCTTTTGCATTACAGGCAGGTTCTTTACTGTCTGAGCCACCAGGGAAGGAATAAGTAACTAGAGGAGCTACAAACAGCTGTTACACATTTTTTCAGCCATGGAGTTCATAATCCTTAAAGAATGTTTTCTTCCATTCATCTATACATGAATATCTTCTAAAATAGGGCTTCACAGGTGGCACTAGTAGTAAAGAACACACCTCCCAATGCAGGAGACATAAGAGATGTGAGTTCGATCCCTGGGTCAAGAAGATACCCTGGAAGAGGGCATGGCGACCCACTCCAGTATTCTTTCCTGGAGAATCCCATGGACAGAGGAGCTTGGAAAGCTACAGTCATTAGGGTCTCAAAGAGTTGGACATGACCAAAGCGACTGAGCATGCATGCATGCACCTACCAAATAAAGGCAATCGTGGATCCCTTTAAGCAAAAGTTTTAAATTCTTTTAAAATTAAAAAGTTTTGAATTCTTTCAAAGTTTTATAGCTCTTCATTAAATTCTTTAACAAAAAGAACACAAGAGAATTTAGCTGGGAAATAATAAGAAAGCTGTGATTCTCTAAGTGAAAACACTACTATTTGTAGTTTTAGAAATGATTTAATCACCTCCTTCTGATAAGCACTGAAAGTGATAAAATTGTCTCCTCCAAAATGAAAGTGAAAGGGGCTCAAAACTTTTGTTTTTCTCCTTCAGATATCCCAGATGACCATCAGAGTTTCTATTATTGACCTTCTTCTATATTAATTTCATTCACTCATTTCAGTCGCTGAGTCATGTCTGACTCTTTGTGACCCCATGGACTGCAGCAAGCCAGGCTTCCCTGTCAATCACCAACTCCTGGAGCTTACTCAAACTTATGTCTGATGGTGATGCCATCCAAATAGCTCATCCTGTGTCATCCCCTTCTCTTCCTACCTTCAATCTTTCCCAGCATCAGGGTATTTTCAAATGAGTCAATTATTCGCATCAGGTGGCCAAAGAATTGAAGTTTCAGCTTCACCATCAGTCCTTCCAATGAATATTCAGGACTGATTTCCTTTAGGATGGACTGTTGTATCTCCTTGCCATCCAAGGGACTCTCAAGAGTCTTTTCCACACCACAGTTCAAAAGCATCAATTCTTCTGTGCTCAGCTTTCTTTACAGTCCAACTCTCACATTCATACATGACTACTGGAAAACCTATAGCTTTGACTAGACGGACCTTTGTTGGCAAAGTAATGTCTCTCCTGTTTAATATGCTGTCTAGGTTGGTCATAGCTTTTCTTCCAAGGAGCAAGCATCTTTTAATTTCATGGCTGCAGTCACTATCTGCAGTGATTTTGAAGCTGAAGAAAATAAAGTCTCTCACTGTTTCCATAGTTTCTCCATCTATTTGCCATGAAGTGATGGGACCGGATGCCATGATCTTAGTTTTCTGAATGATATGTTTTAAGCCAACTTTTTCACTCTCCTCTTTCACTTGTATCAAGAGGCTGTTTATTTCTTCTTCATTTTCTGCCATAAGGGTGGTGTCACCTGCATATCTGAGGTTATTGATATTTCTCCCGGCAATCTTGATTCCAGCTTGTGCTTCATCCAGCCTGGCATTTTGCATGATGTAATCAGCATATAAGTTAAATAAGCAGGGTGAAATATACAGCCTTGACATACTCCTTTCCCAATTTGGAACAAGTCTGTTATTCCAAGTCCAGTTTTAACTGTTGTTTTTTGACCTGAATACAGACTTCTCAAGAGACAGGTCAGGTGGCCGGGTATTCCGATCTCTTGAAGAATTTTCCACAGTTTGTTGTGATCCACATAGTCAAAGGCTTTGGCATAGTCAATACAGCAGAAGTAGATGTTTTTCTGGAACTATCTTGCTTTTTCTGTGATCCAACAGATGTTGGCAATTTGATCTCTGGTTCCTCTGCCTTTTCTAAACCCAGCTCGAACATTTGGAAGTTCCTGTTTCACATACTGTTGAAGCCTGGCTTGGAGAATTTTGAGCATTACTTTGCTAGCATGTGAGATGAGGACAATTGTGCAAATCAACATTCTTTGGCAAGGCCTTTCTTTAGGATTGAAATGAAAACTGACCTTTTCCAGTCCTGTGGCCACTGCTGAGTTTTCCAAATTTGCTTGCATATTAAGTGCAGCATTTTCACAGCATCATCTTTTAGGATTTGCAATAGCTCAACTGGATGTCTATCACCTCCACTAGTTTTGTTCTTAGTGATGCTTCCTAAGGCCCACTTCACTTCATGTTCCAGGATGTTTGGTTCTAGGTGAATAATCACACCATCATGGTTATCTGAGTCATGAAGATCTTTTTTGTGTAGATCTTCTGTGTATTCTTGCTACCTCTTCTTAATATCTTCTGCTTCTGTTAGGTCCATACCATTTCTGTCCTTTATTGTGCCCATCTTTGCATGAAATTTTCCTTTGGTATCTCTAATTTTCTTGAAGACACCTCTAGTCTTTCTCATTCTATTGTTTTCCTCTATTTCTTTGCATTGATCACAAGGAAGGCTTTCTTATCTCTCTCTCTCCTTGCTATTCTTTAGAACTCTGCATTCAAATGGGTATATCTTTCCTTTGCCTTTTGCTTCTCTTCTTTTCTCAGCTATTTGTAAGGCCTTCTCAGACAACCATTTTGCCTTTTTGCATCTTTCTTGGGAATGGTCTTGATCACTGCCTCTTGTACAATGTCATGAATGTCTGTTCATAGTTCTTCAGGCACTCTATCAGATCTAATCCCTTGAATCTATTTATCACTTCCACTGTGTAATCATAAGGGATTTGATAAGTCATAGCTGAATGGTCTAGTGATTTTCCTTACTGTCTTCAATTTAAGTGTGAATTTGGCAATAAGGAGTTCATAATCTGAGCCACAGTCAGCTCCTGGTCTTATATTAATTTACAGGTCCAAAAATTTCCATTGATGTACTTTGGGATTTATCCAGTTTAAATATTTTTAGTAATGCAATCTCATTACTCCAAGTCTATATTAATTTACATGTCCAAATATTAAATATAATATAATTTAAGTGAATATTATATAATTTAATTAAATAATTTTAAATATTAAAAATTAAATATTTTTAGTAATGTAATCTCATTACTCTTGGTCTATACTAATTTACAGGTCCAAAAATTTCCAGTGATGTACTTTGGGATTTATCCACTTTAAATATTTTTAGTAATGCAATCTCATGCAATAATACCAAATACAGGATAAATAAACTGTAGGACCCATGGTAATTCATAGAGGTGGCAGTACATGTGTATATTGAGGTAGTTTTAGTTTTATGCTCTGATTTTCAGAGGAGGAAATATGTTAATATTATTACAACTCAATACCAGACTGATCATTCCATATGCAGGTTCTATTCTTTATGTCTGTCAAAAGCAGAGAAACCTGAATGTTCTCTCAGGGAGTTCTCTCAGGTATGGAGAAGTTATTTTTATGGTCATTTCTTGTCATTTTTCTTATAGGTCTTGAACACATGCAGAACTATAGTAATCATGTAATATAATAATGAAAGTGATCAGTATCTTAAAAATATCAGATGAATCACATAAAAAAGATTCTAGATTTTCGACATCCAAATTATTTCGCTTATATTCCAACTATATAAGATAAATTACCTTCATTAAATCATCAGTTTTGTCCCCTATAAATAACCTATGCTTTCATTGTAAGAAAAGCCTTCAAAACGTTATTACCCACAAAGTGAAGATCTAATTGTATCATTCTGACTGGAGGAAAAATTATATTTGGGTACATTAGGAATCAGCTTGAAGTATACTCAAGTCAAACTCCACTGCTTAGTACTTGTGTGACCTCTTGCTGCTTTAGGTTCCTCATCTTGGCAAAGAAGAGAATATTAGCAATAAATGTTTCTTAATATTAAATGAGATAATGTATGAGAACTCACAGTACAATGACTGGAATATATATTTAAATATTTTGTATGTGTATATTTATATGTATTTTCCATCATTTAACCATTGCAATCTCAATTTCATCACCTTGAGTGGAGAATATTTAAGAAAGAAGGAGAAAATGATCAATAAGAAAAGAAACTCCACATCTTATGGAGGATAGGGTCTGTGTCAAGCCCTTGAAACATGAGTTGTAAACTGCACACAAGGAGAACTGTTCTGAATGTCATAGCAGGCCCAAACACATTCAAAAGTTCTTTATGTAAAAGAAAAAAAAAGAGAAAAGCCCTTAAATGGAGCCTGTTTGGATCTCTGACTTTCATCTTCTCTATTCTTTTTCCTCAATGTCTTAAAAGAAGAGTTTGACTCTCTGCAACTTTTTCAAAATCTCATTTATTTCTCATTCTATTCAGTGTGATTTGAGGATGACAAGTAATAGCAGAATGACCAAATCCAGGTATACTTTCTACTTCCCTACTATTTCAGCTGCAAATTTAGTGCTACTGGCCATGTGCATCTTCTTGAGATGTTCTTCTTCCTTTGTTTCCATAATACTACACTGCCTTTCCTCCTAAACCAAGAACAGTTCCACCTGGACTTAATTGGGTTTATATATCTAGGTTTGGAGCTACTACAACCTCACTGCTTGGGGATTTGGGGAGGGTTAAGCAAGCTGCCCTGTGGCTTTTGGTGTTCTAAGCTGGCAGGGAGAACGGGGCTGGATGAACGTGCTGTGTGCAATGCACCACCAGCCTCCTGTGTGTCTGGAGGCTCCTGCCTTGTCTAGCTGGTTCACTGCTGCTTTAAAATCAAACCTTTGGCACTCATTCTCTCCTTTTTGAGCTTAGGCTTTAACATTAACCCTTCTGCTTTTCCTCTTTCAGAGATTTCTCAAAGTTTCCAATATGCCTTATTTTAAAGCATTATTGTGATTCTTTTCAGTATATACTTTTCTTATATATTCTGTAGTTTTGCAGCAGGAAAGGAGATGCTAGGCTATGCTAGTATCAGTGTATAGTAGACTATTGAGGGGAGTTCTCTGTGCTATACAACAGGTTCCCATTAGTTATCTTTTTTTATACATGGTAGTGTATATGTGTCAAACTCAGTCTCCCAATTCATCCCACCCACTCCTTCCTTGCTTGGTATCCATGTTTGTTTTCTACATGTATGTCTATTTCTGCTTTGCATATAAGTTCATCTGTACCATTTTTCTAGATTACATATATAAGCAAATTATATATTTGTTTTCATCTTTCTAACTTCTCTCTGTATGACAGCCTTTAGGTCTATCCATGTCTCTGAAAATAGCAGGATCCCATTCCTTTTTATGGATGACTAATATTCCACTGTATATGTCTACCACATCTTCTTTATTTACATTCCTTTGTTGCTGGACATTTAGCTTGTTTTCATATCCTAGCTATTATAAATTGTGCTGCATGTCTCTCATAATTAGTTATATGTTCAATATGTATCTGTCAGATGATTTTGTGTATGTGTATATATATTTTAAAAGTAAAATAAATGAAGTATTAGTTTTCTTTTTAGACTAGAATAAGGACAACACTGGGCTTCCCAGGTGGCACTAGTTGTAAGAACCCGCCTGCAATGCAGGAGACATAAGAGATGTGGGTTCTGTCTCGGGGTTGGGAATATCCCCTGGAGAAGGGTGTGGCAATGCACTCTAGTATTCTTGCCTGGAGAATCCCATGGACAGAGGAGCCTGGTGGGCTACAGTCCATAGGGTTTCAAAGAGTCAGACATGACTGAAGCAATTTAGCATGCATGCAGGCCCAAGGATAGCACCAGTAGTAATAGTAGCAGTGGAAAGTGAAAGTCAGGGATAGATCTGAAACATATATACCAGAAACAAATTTGAAGACTTGGTAATTATTACAATGTGGTATATTATGGAAAGGCCTAGCACAATGTTAGATATTGTTACTAAACAAATTACTGCAAATTAAAGAGAATTTTGTCTACATTTACTAAATTACTTAAATGTTCCCTTGGTTTTTAAAAATTCACAAAAGTCCAACATCAGAAGCTCATCTCAGTCCTTAGTTTTACAGCTTCATACACATTGTAGTCAATGATTTAAAATCGCACCTTAGTAACTGTTGGTAGTAATGTAAATTGGTGTAGCAGCCTTGAAAACAGTATGGCGGTTCCTCAGAAAGTTTAAATTTAACTGCCATATGATCCAGCAATTCTATTTTTGAATATATATCCAAAGATATGTATATATATAGATACATATATATACAGTCTCATGTTCATTGCACCATTATTTACAATAGCCAAACATGAAGATAAACTAAGTGCCAATCAAATAATGGATGGATTGAAGAAATGTGTATACATACAAGGAAATACTTTTCAGTTATAAAAATAAGGGAATTTTGCCATCTCTTAGGTCTTCTGCATTGGCAGGTGGGTTCATTACCACAATTGTCAGCTGGGAAGCCCCAACCTTAATGGTGTTATGCAAAGTGAAATTAGTCGGACAGAGAAAGTCAAACATTGTGTTCTCACTTTTATGTGTAATCTAAATAAGCCATTCTCCCAAACCATCCCACCCTCTCCCTCGCCCACAGAGTCCAAAAGACTGTTCTATACATCAGTATCTCTTTTGCTGTCTCGTATACAGGGTTATTGTTACCATCTTTCTAAATTCCATATATATGCGTTAGTATACTGTATTGGTGTTTTTCTTTCTGGCTTACTTCACTCTGTATAATAGGCTCCAGTTTCAGAGAATGGCATTGAAACATGTATAATATCATATATGAAATGAGTTGCCAGTCCAGGTTTGATGCACAATACTGGATGCTTGGAGCTGGTGCACTGGGACGACCCAGAGGGTTGGTACAGGGAGGGAGGAGGGAGGAGGGTTCAGGATGGGTTACACGTGTATACCTGTGGTGGATTCATGTTGATATATGGCAAAACCAATAAAATATTGTAAAGTTAAAAAATAAAAAAAAAATAAGCCAAACATAAAGAAATAAAGAAGAATGGTAGCTGCCAGGGGCTGGGCAGTGGGGGTAAAAAGGAGATGTTGGTCAAGGGGTAGAAACTTCCAGCTATAAAATGAAGTCTTGGGAATCTAATGGTGTTGATAATTATCTACAACCATTGTTAGTTGTTAAGAGAGTAGATATCATATGTTCTCCCCACAAAAAAGGTAAATTATGTGGAGGAATGAAGGTGTTAAGTATCCTTATAGTGGTAATTATCTCATAATATATACATATATCAAATCATCACATTGTACACCTTAAATTTATACAAGTTATATGTCAACAATATCTCAGTAAGCAGTAAAGAAGGAGCTACAGGAGACCTGGGTTTGATCCCTTGGTCAGGAAGCTCCCCTGGAGGAGGGCATGGCAACCCACTCCAGTACTTTTGCCTGAAGAATTCCCATGTACAGAGAAGCCTGACAGGCTACAGACCATAGTGTTGCAAACAGTCGGACACAACTGAAGTGACTTAGCAGCACAATATCCCAGTAAACCTGGAAAAATCAGGAAATAAAATAAAATTGCACTGTATGGCCTCAGTCCTTCTGCATGCAAACACAGATCATGGTATTCCCCTAATACATGATTAAACATGGGCTCTTTACATCTTATTTTTCATAGGTCATTAAATTTTGCTTTTAAATCCAAGGATTTTATACTGACCTTCACTTCTGTGATATAAAGATGTTTTCCTTTAAGCTTCTGATAAATACAGTGACTCAGATAAGTTCAGAAGTAAATATTTTTGATCAATATGATATCTCAGATTCTATGCTGACCATTGGTAAGCCAAAAATAAATGAGATACTGTCTTCCATCAAGAAGCTCACAGTTTAGAAACCAGATCCAGCCACTCAACACTCAAAAACCAATACCTGAGGGAGAGTCAAATGCTGGTAGAAAGGAAAGTTGCTTTTAATCAGAATCTTGGCAATCTGGGGAGATGATTGACTCAGTGCCTCCCAAAAACAACTTCTGAAGATCCTGCTCAGCCATGAAAACATTTAAAAGGGAAAAAAGGAACTAATCTCAGTTAATCACTGAGATAGGGGGATCAAAGACATCGCCATCCCCTGCTGTGTGCAAGCCTTGGTTCAGGCTTGTTGACTTCTTGTGATTTTTCTTTAGATTCTATCTTGTTCACAGCTTGTTCTCAAGATTATTGAAAGGGAAGCTTGGGAAGAGATCTGGCCATCTATTAGTTACTTATTCTTCATTTCCGCTTCCTTGATCTATGGATAAACCAACAAATTTGGCAAAGTATTGTGTGATCAAAAGATTTGAAAGGTGTGATTGGCCAGGGATGAGTAGGGCCTGAGGGTGCCTGGTTTGAGGTTAGTGACAAGACAAGGGGCCTCCTGTGGAGAGTTCTTTCCTGCCAAAAGCTGCTGAAAGAAATAGGATAATACATATATATTATATAATACGTACATATACATAATACATATATATTATATAATGTATGTATATAATTACAGCACTTTGATACATGCATAACAATAAAATACAGAAGTGGTACAGAGAAACCAGTGACTAACTCTTTGGTCAGAGAGGAAACGGTACCTGAGAAGAGTTTTGAACAAGCCAGTGTTTAAGGAAAGAGCAAGTATGAACATACAAACACAGCATGTTCAAGGGATACACATCATTCAGTCTAACTGGAGAGTAAGTTTTGAGAAGTGAAGAAAGACACAGCATAAGCCTGGACAGTTATGCAGAGGCCAGGTAAGGAAACACCCCTTACGTCATAACTAGGAAACTGGACTTTATACTACAGGCAATGGGAAGACACTTCCATGTTACAAGAGGCCTGAGGGAGTAGATTGGTTCCCCAGATTGATCTATTTTTGTAGGAGTGTGGAGGACAGGTTTGAAGAAACAAAACCCAGATTAGAGAGGCAAATTTTTATAGTCCAGGTGTGAAAAGAAAAGGACTTGAACTAAAGTGGTGAGAATGGTAGAGTATAAATTCAAAGAAACAAATAGTTGGCCTTTTTAAAATTAAACAAAATTATTTAGACTATTCTCTTTTCCCTGTGTGAAAGTGGTTATAAGCCCTATTTCCTTTAGAGTCAACTGCCAGCTAAAGTCATTGTAGAAAACTTGACATTCAGCATGATTTGTCCTCTTTGATAAATGTTCCAGGGAGGCAAGACAGTCACCTGTCAAAATTGATAAGTGAGACCACAGCGGGGAAAGCAGTGTCCTTTGTCACAGCACAGCCGCTAGCACTAGCAGCCTGTTTAACTCTAGACTGGTCTGTCTCGCTCCAAGACTTTTCTATTTCCACCCAAATACCCCCCAAACGCAATGAGGCCATGCCTACCTATGTGACATATTCATTCCAGAGTAGGCTGCAAGTGCAGGAGGAGAATAAAGAGGCCACTTTCATTAGGCTGTTTTCACAACTGAAGAGTTTCAATAGCTTTCAAAGGCAAAGCATGAACTAAACCAATTCTCTGTAGGTACATAGCAAAATACTTAGTAAATTCTGTGGAATAGAAAAGCCCAAGGGATTACGATGAAGTGTCTAAGATCCTAAAACACTCATTACCTCATGCATGGAATGTATCTAAGGAATAAGAAGCTGTATTTTTGATTAAAAGGATTTAGTTCTGAACAATAGAGTGGCCAGTATTTTTAAATTAAATACACAGGAAAGCACTTAAACTTCATTCTCTGCCTTTACGAAGAAAAGAAATGAAAGTCTCAGAGGACCATCCCAGCACTGATGAGAAGTCCATTCTGTACAATAAACTTTTTCTTTCTTTCCTCTTTTCTAATGGGATTGTGATTATCTACGTACATGCACACATTGCTTCAAAATCTAGGAAGGAAAGAGCCGGAATCGGAATAGAACAAGAGCAAGACTTTGGTCTACCCATGGTGTGGTCATTAATAAACCTTGCATTCACAGTCGAAGTGCAAAAATTCTTAAAGTGAACTTTTTCTTTAAATGAGATACCCTGTGTACGAGACAGCACAAGAGACACTGATGTATAGAACAGCCTTATGGACTCTGTGGGAGAGGGAGAGGGTGAGAAGATTTGGGAGAATGGCATTGAAACATGTAAAATATCATGTATGAAACGAGATGCCAGTCCAGGTTTGATGCACGATACTGGATGCTTGGGGCTGGTGCACTGGGACGACCCAGAGGGATGGTATGGGGAGGGAGGAGGGAGGGGGGAGGAGGGTTCAGGATGGGGAACACATGTATACCTGTGGTGGATTCATTTTTATATTTGGCAAAACTAATACAATTATGTAAAGTTTAAAAATTTTTTTAAATAATAAAATATTTACTGAGTGTCAAAAAATAAAAAAAAAAATAAATGAGATGCTAGCAACAGTTAGGAAAACTCTAACTATGTAAGTGTCCAGTGTTTCCCACTTACCAGATCATCCTGTTTCACATTGTTTACTTCAGGAAACCATATGTGCAGATTAAACTGACTTTTTTCCCAAGAAAGCAAATAATGATTTTTTGAAACTGTAATGCCCTTGTCCTTCCAGTACTCAGTAGTGAATTGCAAGATTTTCTCTTTCACAGGTGAGTTTTCAACAATTGTCATAACTCTGGTACTGTTCTCAAGGTTCTATCTTTCTTCTGCTGCAGATGTTTGCCCAGTTTAAACAGTTGAAATAAAAATTTTCCTTGATACTTTTAAGTCCTTCCTATGATACAGCCTTTATATCTCCTGCCGAGATTACTCCAAGACCTAACAGACATTAGAAAACATTTTACAGTATTCAAATTGTCTTTTACTATGTTGAATTTCATAGTTTTTCCTCTCCATTGCCCATTATAGAAGTAATTTGCAGAATTTCTGCATTTTAGCCAGGAACATTCAGAAGGAGTAACTATCTGGAGCACTGGATCTACTTCCATCACCAAGCTAGAAAAGACAGAGCCTTTTAGGGCTGCTATAGATTCCAGAGGGGTGTGTGTGTGTGTGTGTCTGGAGTTCCATCTGTACGTAAATTACTGTCTCTCTATAACAATATTACACAGTTCTTATTCTCTTTATAGATTCATGGACACACTTGCACAGGCTCCTTCCCAGACCCACATGCTTGTCCTAGATTATATTCTGAGTTAAACTTGGATACACCTAGGGTATTTGGTCTAGTGGTTTTCCCTACTTTCTTCAGTTTAAGTCTGAATTTGGTAATACGGAGTTCATGATCTGAGCCACGGTCAGCTCCTGGTCTTGTGTTTGTTGACTGTATAGAGCTTCTCCATCTTTGGCTGCAAAGAATATAATCAATCTGATTTCAGTGTTGACCATCTGGTGATGTCCATGTGTAGTCTTCTCTTGTGTTGTTGGAAGACAGTGTTTGCTATGACCAGTGCATTTTCTTGGCAAAACTCTATTAGTCCTTGCCCTGCTTCATTCTGTATTCCAAGGACAAATTTGCCTGTTACTCCAGGTGTTTCTTGACTTCCTACTTTTGCATTTCAGTCCTCTATAATGAAAAGGACATCTTTTTTGGGTGTTAATTCTAAAAGATCTTGTAGGTCTTCATGGAACCGTTTAACTTCAGCTTCTTCAGCATTACTGGTTGGGGCATAGACTTGGATTACTGTGATATTGAATGGTTTGCCTTGGAAATGAGCAGAGATCATTCTGTTGTTTTTGAGATTGCATCCAAATACTGCATTTCAGACTCTTTTGTTGACCATGATGGCTATTCCATTTCTTCTAAGGGATTCCTGCCCACAGTAGTAGATATAATGGTCATCTGAGTTAAAATCACCCATTCCAGTCGATTTTAGTTCGCTGATTCCTAGAATGTCGACATTCACTCTTGCCATCTCCTGTTTGACCACTTCCAATTTGCCTTGATTCGTGGACCTGACATTCCAGGTTTCTACGCAATATTGCTGTTTACAGCATCGAACCTTGCGTCTATCACCAGTCACAGCCACAACTGGGTATTGTTTTTACTTTGCCTCCATCCCTTCATTCTTTCTGGAGTTATTTCTCCACTGATCTCCAGTAGCATATTGGGCCCCTACTGACCTGGGGAGTTCCTCTTTCAGTATCCTATCATTTTGCCCTTTCATACTGTTCATGGGGTTCTCAAGGCAAGAATACTGAAGTGGTTTGCCATTCCCTTCTCCAGTGGACCAGATTCTGTCAGACCTCTCCACCATGACCCACCCATCTTGGGTGGCCTCACGGGCATGGCTTAGTTTCATTGAGTTAGACAAGGCTGTGGTCCTAGTGTGATTAGATTGACTAGTTTCCTGTGATTATGGTTTCAGTGTGTCTGTCTTCTGATGCCCTATTGCAACACCTGAGAAATAGATTTAAGGGACTAGACTGCCTGATGAACTATGGACGGAGGTTTGTGACATTGCACAGGAGACAGGGATCAAGACCATCCCCATGGAAAAGAAATGCGATAAAGCAAAATGGCTGTGTGAGGAGGCCTTACAAATAGCTGTGAAAAGACGAGAAGTGAAAAGCAAAGGAGAAAAGGAAAGATATAAGCATCTGAATGCAGAGTTCCAAAGAAAAGCAAGAAGAGATAAGAAAGACTTCCTCAGCAATCAATGCAAAGAAACAGAGGAAAACAACAGAATGGGAAAGACTAGAGATCTCTTCAAGAAAATTAAAGATACCAAGGGAGCATTTCATGCAAAGATGGGCTCGATAAAGGACAGAAATGGTTTGGACCTCACAGAAGCAGAAGATATCAAGAAGAGGTGGCAAGAATACACAGAAGAACTGTACAAAAAAGATCTTCATGACCAAGATAATCACGATGGTGTGATCACTCACCTAAAGCCAGACATCCTGGAATGTGAAGTCAAGTGGGCCTTAGAGAGCATCACTATGAACAAAGCTAGTGGAAGTGATGGCATTCCAGTGGAGCTATTTCAAATCCTGAAAGATGATACCGTGGAAGTGCTTCACTCAATATGCCAGCAAATTTGGAAAACTCAGCAGTGGCCACAGGACTGGAAAAGGTCAGTTTTCATTCCAATCCCAAAGAAAGGCAATGCCAAAGAATGCTCAAACTACCACACAATTGCACTCATCTCACATGCTAGTAAACTAATGCTCAAAATTCTCCAAGCCAGCCTTCAGCAATACGTGAATCATGAACTTCCAGATGTTCAAACTGGTTTTAGCAAAGGCAGAGGAACCAGAGATCAAATTGCCAACATCTGCTGGATCATGGAAAAAGCAAGAGAGTTCCAGAAAAACATCTATTTCTGCTTTATTGACTATGCCAAGGCCTTTGACTGTGTGGATCACAATAAACTGTGGAAAATTCTTCAAGAGATGGAAATACCAGAGCACCTGACTTGCCTCTTGAGAAACCTATATGCAGGTCAGGAAGCAACAGCTAGAACTGGATATGGAACAACAGACTGGTTCCAAATATGAAAAGGAGTATGTCAAGGCTGTATATTGTCACCCTGCTTATTTAACTTCTATGCAGAGTACATCATGAGAAACGCTGGACTGGAAGAAGCACAAGCTGGAATCAAGATTGCCGGGAGAAATATCAATAACCTCAGATATGCAGATGACACCACCCTTATGGCAGAAAGTGAAGAGGAACTCAAAAGCCTCTTGATAAAAGTGAAAGAGGAGAGTGGAAAAAGTTGGCTTAAAGCTCAACATTCAGAAAACGAAGATTATGACATCTGGTCCCATCACTTCATGGGAAATAGATGGGGAAACAGTGGCAGACTTTATTTTTTGGGGGCTCTAAAATCACTGCAGATGTTGACTGCAGCCATGAAATTAAAAGACACTTACTCCTCAGAAGGGAAGTTATGACCAACCTAGATAACATATTCAAAAGCAGAGACATTACTTTGCCAACAAAGGTCCATCTAGTCAAGGCTATGGTTTTTCCAGTGGTCATGTATGGATGTGAGAGTTGGACTGTAAAGAAAGATGAGCGCTGAAGAATTGATGCTTTTGAACTGTGGTGTTGGAGAAGGCTCTTGAGAGTCTCTTCGACTGCAAGGAGATCCTACTAATTCATTTTGAAGGAGATCAGCCCTGGGATTTCTTTGGAAGGAATGATGCTAAAGCTGAAACTCCAGTACTTTGGCCACCTCATGCGAAGTGTTGACTCATTGGAAAAGACTCTGATGCTGGGAGGGATTGGGGGCAGGAGGAGAAGGGGACGACAGAGGATGAGATGGCTGGATGGCATCACTGACTCAATGGACATGAGTCTAAGTGAACTCCAGGAGTTGGTGATGGACAGGGAGGCCTGGCATGCTGCGATTCATGGGGTCGAAAAGAGTCGGACGCGACTGAGCGACTGAACTGAACTGAGGGTATTTGGAGACTAATAGAATGGCACTTTCGTCTGAAAAAAGTCATGTGCTTCTTTTGTTTTTAAAAATGGTATCCTTAATGTGTGCCTGTCAAGTCGCCTCAGTTGTGTCTGACTCTGCAACCCTATAGACTGTAGCCTGCAAGACTCCTCTGTCCATGGAATTCTCCAGGCAAGAATACTGGAGTGGGTTGCCATGCCTTCCTCCAGAGGATCTTCCCAACCCAGGGATCAAACCTCTATCTCTCATGTCTCATGCATTGGTAGATGGGTTCTTTACCACTAGTGCAACCTGGGAAGCTGGTATCACTAATATCTAGTATCAGATACACTTAAAAGTTGTTTTATTAAGAGTACTGTTGGATTTTTTGCATTCATTCATGAATTTTTATATCACGTAAAACAACATTTTGATAAAATATATAATCTCCGCCCTCAGCAAATTAATATCTATTATTCATTTTAATTGTACATTAATATCTATTATTCATCTTAAGCCTACTTTCTTTAGAAAATGCCTGTGTTTAGGGGAAAAAACAGTAATAAAACTATTTTTCTGGCTATACTCTTTCCTCTAGTTTTTTGGGTTCTTCAAGTCACACCTCAAAATCCTTCCAGAAGCTTCTGGGAATTCTCACAGTACGTCATATATGCTCTCTCAAACTGCCGAGTGACTGGCCCATCGGATCTGGTGTTTTCCTTTCTTCTTCAGCTGTGAGGATCATGTCCACTGTCGGACCTAAAGTTCTGGGGCTGCTTCTTTCCCTGTCTCCATTTCTGACTGGCCCAAGCAGATGGCAAGATCACTCTATATAGCTGGATTGTTGTTCTTTCATGCTAACAGTAACAGTGGTCTGTTTGCATTTATATTTTGTTATTTTTTGCCTTTTAACTACATGATTTTGTCTGCTTACACGGAATTATTTATAAATTTGGGCATAATTATATTATCTTATACTGTACTTTGTTTTCTCTTTTCTGTTTCTTTTCCTAGCCTTTCTTTTAAGTAAATTGTCTATTTTTTAATTCCATTTTTTTTACTCTGCTGGTTACAATATGGTGATAAAACTATTTCTATTCTATTCTTTAAGTGCTTATCTTATAAAACTTAGTGTATTAAACAATATATTTACTTTCATTCTTAACCAGAATATAAGGACTCAAGAACACTTAAGCAAACCACACCCTTCCTGACTTACATGTTACCTTTATAAGCATTTTAATTTTTCCTGGCCTTTCTTTAATCCCTTAAACAATGGTATATATAGTATAAGTTGTTACATACTCTTTATATTTGTTTAGATTTCTTTATTCTTCATTTCTTTTTACATCTCAGACCTGCTGGGTTTTCCTTCTTAATGTGAAGTGTTTATATCTTTTAGCTTCCCTTAGGGGTCGCACAGAGTCGGACATGACTGAAGTGACTTAGCAGCAGCAGCAGTGAGAGTCTGCTACTTGCAAAATTGTTTTATTTTACCCTTGTAAAAAACATTTTCCCTGGGTATAGAAGTCTAGGTCAGCAGATATTTTGTTTGGCACAAGAGTACCATTCCACCATATTTTTACTGATACACAATACAGATAATACGAATACAGTGCACAATAATGATCCTGTGGGGACCAGTTTGTTATTGCTTATTCTCAGGTGAGACTTTTCTCTGTTTCACTCAAGGCCAAAATTCATGATAGACAATTTTCTGTGCAATACCCTGGGAGAGAGGTATTGTGTTTCTTGTTCACCATTGAACTCAGTCAATAGCTCTTGGGCCTCCCAGCTTCCTGTTAGACTCTTTATCTTGGATAGGCCCTGGACGTTGTCTCTTCGTCTTTGTGCTCTGTTAAACTGTGGACATTGAGTCCTCGGTTCACTTAAAGCAGTACATAGTCTGAAGGATAAAATCAGCTTCCTGATTATTCTTTTCCAAATTCTCAGCTTCACTCACTTGTTTTGTCCTCTGAATATTTACTGTTATTTTGCCATCCTAGTAATACATTAAAAATAAATAAAATAAGTGTGTCAGTATCATTAGTTGTTTTCAGCAGGAAGGCTCTTCAAAGTACCTAGCACAACGTAACTACCAAGCATAAAAGCCCTATTTTTCGAGTGCTATCTTTGAATCTTTATATTCTTTTTCACAGGAGGATTCTTTTTTTTTTTTTAATTTTATTTTATTTTTAAACTTTACATAATTGTATTAGTTTTGCCAAACATCAAAACGAATCCACCAGAGGCACACACGCGCTCCCCATTCTGAACCCCCCTCCCCCACACCACCCCTCTGGGCCGTCCCAGCGCACCAGCCCCAAGCACCCAGCATCGTGCATCGAACCTCACAGGAGGATCCTTAAGCCGTCTTATAAATAGATCCCAGCAGTCCATCTATACCAGTCTTCTAGACATGGCCAGATGCAAGCAAACCCTAATGTGAAAACATTATAGGCCTCTAAGCTGGAAATGTTCCAGTCTTCCATGACAACACATAAGGTGGAGTGTGAGTTATATTTAAATAGAGCTGCAGAAACCTCTGTATACTCAGGGATAAAGAGTACTTCTGGGTGATGAAGCGACTGTGATAGAGGTCTGGTTTGAAATGGATGCATTTATTTAGCAAATAAGCACAATCACTTAATGCTTGCACGTTCCTACTATCAACACTGAGATACAAAGCTGAATACATTTCTTCCACCCTCAAGGATTTCCCTGGTGTCTCAGCTGCTAAAGAATCTGCCTGCAATGCGGGAGACCTGGGTTCTATCCCTGGATTGGGAAGATCCCCTGGCAGAGGGCATGCAACCCACTCCAGTATTCTTGCCTGGTGGGCAAATCCCCAAGGACAGAGGATCCTGGTGGGCTGCAGTCCATGGGATCACAAAGAGTCTGACATGACTGAGAGACTAAGCACAGCACAGCCATCCTTTAAGAGTTCATAGTTTACCATATCTTAAATATAGGTAGAATTTTAATCCGGCTACTAAATGAAGTGGGCATACATTTTGCTAAGGAGTCTCACAGATCTGGGAAATTATTCCTACTGCAGTTTGGCCAGGTTATCAGATCTTTGAGCAGAAGAATAGGAGATATTGGGGAAAATGTTTGGGATCATATTACAGAAGGTCTGGAGAGTCATTCTGAGGACTTTGGACTTAATTCAGTAACTAGGGGGAGCCATTAATACTTTTGAGCATGAAATAATGTATTAAGGACATATTAATAAGATTAATCAAGCAGTAATCTTCCAGATGGATTCAAGGGGATAGAAGAGGCAAAGAAGAAAAAAATGCAAGACTGAACTAGAGTCACAACAAACGGAATGGAAAGAAAAGGAGATTCATTTTATAGGCAATGGTCAATTATCTGTAAAACAGCAAAGTTGGAGAATACAATATTACTCTGAAGACCTAAACCGGGCTGATTGGCACAATGGTAATGCCATTAAGCAAGCTGGGAAGAAGATCAGAATTGTGGAGAGTCAGTAAGTCTGACGTATTTGTGTGGATTTGGCCCTACGACGAACACAACTTCAGGATCTAGCACTTCATAACTGAAAAGCTTAATTAAATTTGGGGCATAAAAAAAAATAACCAAGGCTTAGCGTCTGTGTCTTCTTTTGATGGAGATAAGCCATTTGAGCTTCTTACCCACACAAAGTATTTTTTTGATGTTTGTGTTTAGTTTCTTCTTACTCCACTGAATTGATCAAAATCCTTTTTTCCCTTGCTTTTTAATTAGTGTTTTCTAGTAAATAAGACAGTTGTATAGAAGGGAAAGAATAGAGATCTGTGGGCTTCCGTGATGTACAAAGCACCCATTTGTTTTCAATGATTTAAATAGTGTTTATTTTTCTAATTCTAAGTAAGTGCATACTCATAGAAAATATAGTTGGAAATACAAGGATATATTAAAAATAAAAGAATCATGATTATAATAATAGTAACTAGAGTTAACAACTCACATTTCTTCCAGGATTTTTTTCTTTGAATACAAGACTAAAAAAGAAAAACAAAAGGGGGATGATTATGTGTTATGTAAATTTGTGTCCTGCTTTATTATTTAGTGTTTGTAATGATCATTTCCCATGTTATGAAAGTTCTCCAGAGTCTTACTATTCTATCATTCAGATACCCCCTTATTTATTTAAGAAGTCTCATATTGTATACATAGAGGACATTTATGATACTTTACTATTGTAAATTATGTGATAGTGAACAGATGCTGATATACTTCAGACTAATGTTGATGATTCATGTTTTTGTATGTAGTTATCAAATCAGGCTGCAGAATACATAATGCAATGATGGAAATTAATTTTTAAGTGGTCAAAATATCCAGACTGATCTCATTAACAACAGAGAACATGTCTACTTTTCAGAAGCCCAAAGGAAAAGCAGTTCGTAAAGCATTTGGCCAAATAATGTAAAATATTATAATAAATAAATATGTAAATTAAATAAATAATTTAAATTGATCTGATCGTTATTTATTTAAATGTCTATCCAATATGATAAAATACTACTGCTCTAAATTCCACAAACTGGCATCATGGTTACATAAATATACAAGTATACACTATGTGTGAGTCATTGGGGAAATTATACCATCTACAATAAAAATTGATAAATATATGTGAGACTATATGCATTCTTATGCAACTTTATAAGCTCAGAAAAGTCCATACCATTATTTATTTTGCATCTAAAAAATAGATCATAGGATAATATGTGATAAACATTACAGTTCATTGTTAACATAAATCCTGTAGGTATAGAATGACCAAACTTAGGAAATACGTATACATGAAATTATACCTGCAAATAATGTTACGTACATTTTGAGAAAGCTGCTCTAATGTGTAAAATGTACACCCCTCCCAAATGAACTTTCTCCTTTCCAAGAATGAAAGTGTTAGTCGTTCAATCATGTCTGAGTTTGTGACCCCACAGACTATAGCCTGTGTTCGTGGAATTCTCTAGGCCAGAATACTGGAGTGGGTTGCCATTCCCTTCTCCAGGGGATCTTCCCAACACAGGGATTAAACCTAGGACTCTCACATCGCAGGCGTATTCTTTACTGTCTGAGCCACCAGGGAAGCTCTTTCTAAGACTGGGTGTTTCAAAATGCATACCTTACTTCTTGATTTAAGAAAAATATTTTTTATAAAAGTCACCAAGTTATATTGAGCTTTTGGAGAAAAAGTAAAAATGTTGAATAAAAATGCAAAGCTTTAACTTCTACATGTTAAACCTTTTGTTTTATTTTGTAACAGATCTCTTTTTAGGGTTTAATTTCTTCAGTTAGATCAGAAATATCTATGGAGGTAATGTGAACACATTTGATGATATGAAAGTTCTACTTTACCAAACAGGAAAAAATAATTTGGGAACAATCATTATAACTTTCATGGGATCTTGACAGGTTTAAAAGTCTTGTGCATTTTCCTGTTTTGATGACCACAGGAAAATCTCCCTAGCACCCACTATAAAATAGCTTAGACAAAAAATCGCAGTCATAGCCCAGTGCCTCATTAGAAAAGCCTGCATTTCCTGCTCCAATAACCAGCTGATGGAAATAAAGTTCATCTTGTCAACAGGTTTATTTATTTCCCCTCTTCATCTACTTTGTTAATCTTCCTTTTATGTTTCCTTAATAACATATGCTGTAAAAGTTCCTGAATGCTTTTCAAATAAAGAGAAATTCTGAGAAGGATTGACAAATTTCTGTTGTGTCAACATAGACACGGGCGTCTCCCAGTCTGGAACTCAATGTATAATATCTGAAATAGATAAATGTACATTCTCCTTTTCTCATTCATTAAATCAGAAGATATTTGGGTTTACTAATTGGTTTTAATGCATGTTATTAGAGTTTTATTGCCAGGACAATAAAGATGCAATGCATTTTATGTATCGTAACAGACTGGCCTTAAAAAAATCACTAGGAGATCTGGCTCCAAAAAGAAGGGATAGGAAAGGAAAAATCTAAAATCTGTGCTAACATATAAATTCTTTGAACACTTTGGGATAATGGCCAGTGGCAAACCATAGAACCTATCAAATATGAAATAAATGCTGAAATCAGGATCAACCTGTTACCTACAATTACTATATATTTAAAAAGAAATTTTTTATTATTATACACTGTCATACTAATCTGGAGATGTGGGACACCAAACATCTTTTCATAATTAATCTTGTGGAACAAGTTACTTACTAACCATCAGATGCTTGAATAAAGTATCATATTCTTGAATGATCATGGTAAGGCAGAGGATATGTTGGATTTTCTTAGTTAGAAGAAAATTTAATTCATTATTTTATCATATTTTCAATCAAGGTCTAAAATATTAGGTATAAAAATGTAATAATATAAAAGAATTTTTCCTTTGACCCACTTTCAGATACACAAATTTATTGTATGTTTTACAATGTAAAATATTCATAGTTTTTGTGTAAGTTTTGTAATTTATTTCCCTACCTTGAAGAAAATAGTAAAAAAAAATATTGCACTATTACTAGTAAAAAAAATATTATATTGCCTATCAGTATATTGTCCCAAAATGGAGCATGAAAAATGGAATATTATCTGATAAATTTAGATTAATATCACCATTCGAGTTCAAAAAGTAGTTTCGCTATCATGCCCCAGATCATTTCCTTTAAGCTCAAGTTCACAATGGAGCTTCCCAAGTGGCACTAATGGTAAAGCACTCCCCTGCCAATGCAGGAGACATAAGAGTTGTGGGTTCAGTCCCTGGGATGGGAGCATCCCTTGGAGGAGGGCGTGGCAACACACTCAAGTATTTTGCCTGGAGAATCCCACAGACAGAGGAGCTTGGAGGGCTACAGTCCAAACGTTGCAAAGAGGTGGACACGACTCAAGTGACAGCACACACGCACTCAAGCTCACAATAAATCTACCGTCTCTACTAAACTCTGTGCCCTTTGGAATGGGCATTTGAGCCCTACTCACCAAAGCCAAATATACGCCTTCCTGGGTTTTCTTAGACCATAGCCCTCTAGCTCTTCATTCTGCCACTTTGTTCTTAGCCATATATACTTGTCAAGGGATAGGCAATGTCTCGATTCCTGTACTAAATATTCAACAGGTCTTCCAATATTTTGGCTCCCAAATGACATTGTTTTCTCTTACAGTGTTGATATTTATAACCTATTTCAGTCCCTGTTTACTCAGCTCATTTTTAGGTGCTCCTTAGGATCATTTTGTGAACGTGTAGATTGTACTTTTATTCCTTTAATATGCTCACTTTATTACCCAGAAATAGCTATAGTTGTCTTATATTTCGGTAAAAGACATTTTGTCTTTCTCAAGTAAATGCCTGCCTCTTCAAAGTGATTTCTTTTTTTACCCTGAAACAGCATTTCAGATCTCCTTTACTTAAAACACAGCCAGATTGAAAGCATGCTGGTAAATGTTACCAAGAAGCACAGCCATTGAACGAGGGACTACCATGATACAAAGGGTCTCCCTGGCCTTTTCAACTATTTAGTTTTCAGAATGCACATGGTTAATATCAAAGAAATGCTGTTAACACTTTCTTTTGAAAAAGCTAGTTTCAGCAATTCAAAGGCAAGATAGCTTACAATTGCCAGAAGTAGAGATACACTAAAGACAGCAGGACCAGGTGAAACACCTACTATGAAAATGGCAATAGGCATTTTGAGGCTTTCAGAGAATGAACAACACTTGTGTATGAAATTTTCATGTGCTGTTTCTTCTTTTTAAATCTGCTGTAGACACAAAGGGTTGAAAGAATACTTCTAAGAAAAAGTAAACGCAAGCCCTTCTCTGCTAGCGCACTGATCCAGTTTGTCGTTGTTGTTCACTCACTGAGCCGTGTCCGACTCTTTGCGGCCTCACGGACTGCAGCACGCCAGGCTTCTCTGTCATCCATTATTTCCCAGAGTTTGCTCAAATTTGTGTCCATTGAGTCAGCGATACTGTCTAACCATCTCATTCTCTGTTGTCCTCTTCTTTCTATCTTTCCCAGGATCAGGGTCTTTTCAATGAAGCAGCTCTTCACATAAGATAGCCGAAGTATTGGAGCTTTAGTTTCAGCATCAGTCCTTTTCCAACCCTAAAAGAACATTCAGGGTTGATTTCCTTTAGGTCTTACTGGTTTGATCTCCTTGCAGTCCAAGGGACTCTCACAAGTCTCCAACAACACGATTCGAAAGCATCAGTTTTTCAGCACTCAGCCTTCTTTGTGGTCCAACTCACATCCATACATGACCACTGGAAAAACCATAGGTTTGACTATACGGATCTTTGTCAGCAAAGTGATGTCTCTGTTTTTTAATACACTGTCTAGGTTTGTCATAGCTTTCCTTCCAAGGAGCAAGCGTCTTTTCAATTTCATGGCTGCAGTCATGGTTCACAGTGATCTTGGAGCCCAAGAAAATAAGATCTGTCACTGTTTTCAATTTTCCCCTTCTATTCACCATTAAGCGATGGGACCAGCTGCCATGATCCTTTTTTCATGTTGAGTTTCAAGGCAGCTTTTTCACTCTTCTCTTTCACCCTCATCAAGAAACTCTTTAGTTCCTCTTCACTTTCTGCCATTTGAATGGCATCATCAGCATATCTGAGATTGTTAATATTTCTCTCAACAAGCTTGATCCCAACTAGTGATTCATCCAGCCCAGCAATGATTCAGTTTACCTTACAGCTAACATCACTGGTCAATCTTGTTCCTGCTTCCACACATTTCACCTTCATAACCCACCTCCATCAGCTTCTCTAATTTCTTGCAATGATTTTCCCATCCCAAAACACTCTTCTCCATGCACACCCCAACTTACCATCCCAGATGAGAATTTCTCAAGGAATAATATAAGAACCAACACGATAACAGTTATTAAGGGTGATTGAATAAATGTTAGGAGACTTGGCTTCTATCTTAGCTCTGCCACTAAATTATTGGGTGAATGTGGGGAAGTCGTTTCTATTAATAAAAGTTGGAGGATAAGTTAAGTTGTGTCTAGAATTTCCTTCCAAATAATCCAGTGAAATAAATTATAATTATATTAATTTTCTCAAAACTTAATCTGTTTTGAAAATAAAATAGAATAAATTTATGCATCTGCCTCAGCTGAATGCTAAAAAATCAAATCCTTTCTTTCAATAGTCTTAGTTTCATAATTCTTTGTTTATAGAATATGAAACACTCTAAATTTTGCATGTTGGCCTCCCTCTCTGTTTTCTGCCCAGTATTTTTGTCATGAGACCTTTTAGAATTTGGTCCTAACTTAACTCTCTTGGCATCCTCTCTTCATATTCCCATAAGCACCCTTTGGAATAGCTGCACTGATCTTCTCACCCTCTGCATGAAGGTAGCTTCTCTCTGGAACTTTCCCTCTTTTGGCTCATCTCTTGACACTTGCCTCATCTCATCTATCTTTTACCATGTATGTCTTTGCACTTTTGTGAGTTCTTTATGTATTTAAGCCTCAGTCTAGACAATGAGCTTTTAAATCATTGTTGAACTATAAGAGTGTATTGATTGAAAAAACAAGCTTCAGAGTAAAAGAAAAAAAGTGTGTTCAATTTCTGACTCAGACAAATAGTTGCTAAGTAACCTTAGGTAAGTTACTAAATACTGATCCTGAATTGTTTTATATGTAAAATTAAATTTGTAACATCTTCCAATATCAATTGGGACTCGGATCCAAAAAAACAGATGACCCAAAACAGATACTTAAGAGGAAAAATAGATGTATTAACTTTTTGAGTTGAAAATTCCAGAAGATCCTGTTTCAAGCATAACTTGATCCAGGGGCTCAAATGATGCCACTAAATTTCAATCTTTCCATCTTTTGGCTTTTACCTCCTCTTTGCTGAATTTATTCCTAGGGTCTACATATTGTAGGAAAATGAAGATCTGAGCTGTTCCTATAGTCTTGTAGGCTCAAGTACAATAGGAAAGACAAGTGTTCTTTTCTCAATAGTTTCAACAAAGGTCTCAGGCCTGATATTGATGGGCTTAATTAAACTCTATCAAATATCCATTCTTAAAATGATCATTACAGTTAATGAATAAAATACACTCATTGACTGATATCTGGGTCACATGACTGCTCCCAAAGCTGAAATCAGCATTGAATAAACAAGCAGATAAAGAAAGAAGAAGATGCAATTCTGCACAAGAAATATGGGTTAATGTTTCCGAAAAGAAAGTAATTGAATGCTGGTTGGATCATAAATAACTACAATGCACTATATTAGCCTATCATATTTTTATAAAACTAAATGTGACATTATTCCCAAAACATTTATCACAATGTTTGGTATATAAAAGTTTCCAGTGCTAAATATGGGCCTTGGTACATAGCAGGTGTTAAGAAAGTATCAGGTGAATAAAGTGAATACACACTAAATGTGCTAGAGAAATTCTTAGAATTTGTACTTTATAGTTAATTTTGCTTTATTTTTCCAGCTCACTCTGATTATTTTGTTGGCAGAGATTATAAGAGAATAAGTCACATTTATTGTTTGAACAGTTTTCTGAATATATTCTACTTAATTAAATACAATTATACTGAGGCACAAATATGCCAAAGCAATTATAGTCTATATCCAACTTCACAATAGTAGGTAGCTCATCCAAAAGATGCCTGTGGGTCTTCTCATAAGTTCCCAGATTTTGCTGGCATTAGGAATGCAATGAAGATGGCATGGCACTGTCCTCAAGAGTTTGATTCATATCTAAGGCTTGTGGGATATGAAAACACTACATAAAATACCTGCTTATAGGATAGTAAAGGGAACAGACAATAAAAAGTAAGCAATCTAACAAAACAGAAATTTGCTAATAAAAATGAATAAATAATCATAGTTGTCAAGAGGTTTCTAAGCATCGGTGAAATTTCTGTAGAGAACTTTAAAGACCCTGCTTTAGAAAGAGTGATGGAGAGGGGCACTACCCAGGATATTATTTAAGCTGAAAACAGAAAAATGAGAACGAGTTATATATGGAAACAGAGGAAGGAGCTGTTGAGAACTGAAGTTGACTCCTTCAATTAGGACTTGAATCTCAGCTCTGCCTCTGACTTAAATGCATGTCTCTGGGCAAGTTACTTAACTTATCTCTATGCTTCATTTTCTTCATCAATAAAAGTAACAGTGTTTAAGGACTGACATAGTTGGCATTCAAACCCTTACCTTCTCCTTCATGTGTTGATAACATTCCCCACTTGTGTGCTCATCTTTTAACCCCTACAACTCATGGGCCAAGCTACTGCTGTAGCCATTTTCCAAACTGCAAATCAGACTATGTTAGTTCCTTTTCAGTTAGTCTTCTTTACTTTTTTGCAGATCTAATTACTTAATATAGTGTAGTCATTGTTCCATGATCTTGCCACTTTTCCAGTTTTATTTTTCACCATGAACTCTCACCCACTCCAATCTTCAACCCTTAGCTTCACACACATTAACTACTTAAAGTCATCTAACATGTCATGCTTTCCCTATCTCTGTGCCTTTACATGGTCAAAATTCTCTGCTTGGGAATTCAGGCTTGGTGAACACCAAGTCTATTCTATTATGTCTTCCAAGATTTTTTATTTGATTCTGTCAGTTACCCTCAACCTAGAGTGGATCATCATTATTGTGGGGTTTCTACTCTACAGGGTGGATACAGATGAATTTAGATTAATATGCTGAATGGAGAGAAGATGTAGCAGTTTCCATCTCATGGATTATTTTTTTTCCCCACAAAGTGTGAAATAGAATGATTGGCTATGAGTTGAGAGAGAGAAGACACCATAGCACAGTTGTAGAGAAAGGGAGTGCAAAATACTCATCTGGGAGAGTGCAAAGTTGACATAATAAGAATCTCTTAGTATCCTGTGAAGTATGATGGGAGGCCATCAGCTGAGAGTGGGCATATTTTATTGGAAAAATTATGAAGAAAGAAGAGCAGCTTCACAAGGGAAGCATATGGGATTGTCTACCAGTGTTGATGGCCCATTTGAGTTTTGTGGGAATGAATTTACAGTGAAAGCAGTCCATGTGGTCTGCATGACTGTGCCTTTTCCTCCAGGACCATACTGCAGCCATTTAGGTGAAAACCCAAGGGAGTGAACAGTTGGGCTTAACAGTGATTGACCTTTGCTGGGTGATACGGTGAAGGCAGAGAACAATGAAGGGGTTCTGGAATTTTAAAAGAGTATCATTACTAACTGCAGTTTCAAGCTGGGCAAGGAGAGAGGAGAGGGCATAAGGGAATTATTGATAGTGAAAAGTCAACTAGTTCAAGGTCCCCTGAGAGAGCACAAATGCTGGAGTGGGAATGGAAGAGTATCTGAGCTGATCAGAGCATGAAATGCTAAAGTGGATAATTTAGAAGTAAAGCAACTATGGAGATAACATTTTGGAGTAGTCTTTTCCATAGATTGCTACGATATGTTGAATTATTTTGATGGAGACCAGCCAAGAGCTAACATACAAATCACAAAACATAGACAAAAAATGACTATGGATATTTAGCATTGCTGCCATTTATAAGCTAATAAGTGATCATTTAATGTTTTGTTCAAATCTCAAGTGTCAACTCTGAAAAACCAAGGGTTACAAAGGTAAACTATATGATCCTAATATCTAAAAACAAGTGCAGCTTTCTCAAAAGGCACAAGCTCAAAATAAGGGGAAAAACATGTCTGATGTAACCAGCATGTCTCTGTGGTTTCCTCCCCTGTCTTTGTGCTTTGATGCAGACAGAGCAGGGCTGAGTGAAAGCCCATTAAAGGGCAGGTGTGCATGAAGCTGGCCTGACTCTGTAACTGACAGAGCAGAATGAAACAAACCACTTCTCACACTCACCTTGATGTTAAGTTTCCCATTTCTATTTCTGGTCCAGATTTCATGACATGGGCTCAATTACTGGCCTCATGAATCCATTCCCTTCCTCAGTTAAAAGTGTAAGTAAAATTAACATCTTTTTCTTTGTTAAGGTGTAGAATTTATTCCAAATGGGTAATTTAAGACTTTCTAAGGCAATTCAGAGGCCACGAGAAGGAGACAGTCTGGGTCAAGGAAAATGTGGCACCTTTATTTCTCAAAGGATCCAGAAAGAGAAAGTCTCTAAGAACAAGGAAACTGGGGGCTAAATACTGCCTATATTTTGCAACATCATCATCAAGAAGGGAAAGTGGTTGAGTCCTCACCAACCATTCACTTCATCTCAGTGGTGAGATAAAGGTGTCAATGCAAAGACAAGACCATGTGTTTCACTTTTATCCTAATATCTCTACAAAATGCGGTTTAGTCACTGCTGCTGCTGCTGCTGCTGCTAAGTTGCTTCAGTCATGTCTGACTCTGCGACCCCATAGACAGCAGCCCACCAGGCTCCCCTGTCCCTGGGATTCTCCAGGCAAGAACACTGGAGTGGGTTGCCATTTCCTTCTCCAGTGCATGAAAGTGAAAGTGAAAGTGAAGTTGCTCAGTCGTGCCCGACTCCTAGCGACCCCATGGACTGCAGCCTACCAGGCTCCTCCGTCCATGGGATTCTCCAGGCAAGAGTACTGGAGTGGGTTGCCATTGCCTTCTCCAGACTTAGTTACTAGTTGCAGTAATTTGTATGAATGTTTAGAGTTGAGGTGTCCAAACCTGAAATGTGACAGCAAATTGAGTATTTCAGGAGGTTTTTTGTTTATTTCTTATTGAACTTTGTTCCTGATTTTCACTATCCAGGAGATAGTGAATCGAAACAATTTTTCCATAGTAGAGTATCTAAGCTTCTCATGGATGTAGAGGTTAAAGTTTTCATATTTCCCACTTAATTCATTTTAAATAAAGATCTTCTTGGAACAACTAAGTGTGGTACTTCACTAGTTAGTAAACAACACTACAAAATTTAAGAAAGTTATATATGATTAAAGCTAAGTTGATAAAATAGTTGATACATTGTCTTATGGGGCTTCCCAAGTAACTCAGCTGGTAAAAAATCTGCCTGCAATTCAGGAGGCCCCGGTTCAATTCATGCGTCATGATGTTCCCCTGAAGAAGGGATAAGCTACCCACTCCAGTATTCTTGGGCTTCCCTGGTAGTTCAGATGGCAAAGAATCTGCCTACATTGAGGGAGACCTGGGTTCTCTCACTGGGTTGGGAAGATCTCCTGGAGGAGGGCATGGCAACCCACTCCAGTATTCTTGCCTGGAGAATGCCCCATGGACAGAGGAGCCTTGCGGGCTACAGTCCATGGGATCAGAAAGAGTTGGACATTACTGAGCAACTAAGCACAACACAGCACATGTTGTCTTATAAATAAAAAGGAAATAAAATTAAAAGAAAACTGAACACACTAGACCCCATCTCTGGATTGTCAACTGGTATTGGTGACCATCCTGTCTAGCCCTGGTTTTCATTCTGACTTGTGTAGTACTGATTGCCGTGCTGTGCTAAGTTGCTTCAGTCATGTCCGACTCTGTGAGCCTATGGACTGCAGCCTGCCAGGCTCCTCTGTCCATGGGATTCTCCAGGCAAGAATACTAGAGTGGGTAGCTGTGCCCTCCTCCAGGCGATCTTCCCGACCCAAGGATCGAACCCATGTCTCATGCAGCTCCTGCATTATAGGTGGATTCTTTACCACTGAGCCTCAGTGGAAGCCCCGTAGTACTGATTGCCTCTGAATTTTCTCACTCATGCCATGGGCCTCAAGCTCTCTAGAGTGTAGAAACAATTTGCTTAAATTCGCATTGTTGTACAGCAGAAACTAACACAACATTGTAAAGCAATTATAGTCCAATAAAAGGACATTGCAGGCAGCTTCAAGCCTCAGATCTTCCAATACGAGAATTCCACCTAAAAAGGAAAAGTGTGTTTATTTTTTTTTAACTTCCTTGTTCCACCTGAGACTGAATCATAAAAATATAAAATTTTCACGGCACTGTAGTGCAACCAATTTATATAAAAATCCCATTCTTTCTACAATTCGAAGGATGTTTCACAGTAAACTCTACCAACTAACTTTAATCTCTTACTCCCCCCTCAACCTTCATAATCAATTTCTCACAGGATTAAATATTATGGCATGATTTTTTAAGGGATTATACATATTCCCAGAACGTAAGATCTTAAAGCACATTTAAGCCAAAATTAATGTGGTTTCACCAGGTGTATGAAGTGATTCTTCCACTCTAGTCGCAAATGCGTTATGGATGGTTGGCAGTGCCATCCAGGCGGGCTTGGCTTTGATTTGTAGATGCCCGAGAATTGTCTTCGCGAAGAAAATGTACAGAGATAGCATTTCACTTTTATGTTTTTCATCAAACAGCTTCCTCGTGACAGAGGGAAAGGCATGAAAGTTGTTAGGGAAAACATTCTCTATTACCAGGAGGTTGTTTCTTCAGAAGTCAGAGGCTTGTGTGCATTGTGAAGAGAATACTAAATGAAACCTGGGCTAGAGGATTCCTTTCAGATAAGCAGCCTTTACAATGCCACCTTTGCCTCGTACAAACAAAATGGTCTACAGCTGCTAGCGGCTTATAAATTATTTGGTCATAGAATTAAAGAAACTTTGATTCTAAAGTGTATGCTTCTGTGTACCAATATGAAATATGCAACACCTGAAACATTCTCAACCAAAGAAAGAATTGCAAGTCCACTCTTGAGGCTGGTGTTAGGTGGTTTGTGGGCTGCAGGAAATCTCACTTGAGTCTTCTTCAGAGCCTGGAATCTTACTTCCATAAGTTCAGTCCTTTGAATTAAGGCTTCTAATAAGAATTGTATGCTCAGTCTTTATTGGTGTAAACCAAACACTGGATGGGACAACATTTTAAAAAATTATTAATAATGATCCCCTTAGGAAATATTTATTATCAATTGTCTTCATCTCTCAAGAGCTACTTGTGAGATAATGGAAGATGATACCAAGGGCCAGGTTTTGCTAGGAGGTAATTAGGATGACAAACCTGAATACTGATGGCTTCATAGGTAAGCAGACCTTAGGAACTCCAGGAAGCTAAAGAAATAGAAGCAGGGTGTCCAGGACCTTAAAAGGGCAGGGGAGGAGATGTTATTGAAAACAAAGATGCTGTGGGTAATTTCGAGGCCTGCTTCACAATTTTGCTTAGATTCAACATGACCTTGGTTTCTCAGATCTCCGTTTCCTTGTGATTCTTATTAAATGGTTTGCAATATTGATATTGTATGGGTGATTTTACCCTTTTTGTTTTAATAGATTGGTTCCACATTTATTACAGGATATTTAGATATGCGTCTTTTAAACAAACACCAAAACAATAGTACACCATTGAGAATGCAGAGAAAACACTCAGAAAAAGAACACTTCCCTCTGGAGATGACTTCCCGCAACGTGGGGTGTTTCTCTTGTGCTATTGGAAAGGACAAAGAAAGTCAATGGATTTCAGCTCCACATTTGCTTTAATTTTAAGTTCCCACTTTCATCCCATAAGTTCTTTATGGGATGTTTAGATTTCCTTGTAGGCCTCTTAGGAATCACAAACTTCTTTACTCCTTAACTGTATATACTTCATTGCTGTAATTAGAGCTCTTTTGTTGCTGTAATTCCTTCATAATGTTACAGTTTTAGTCAAGTATTCTTTCCCTCTGGAGGCATTAATTGTTGCCAGTTTTGAAAATGCCCTTCATGAGTGTATACTTTTTGCTGCTGGTGATAAAACGTGTCACTGTTTCCTATTTTTCCTCTAGGTGAAAAGAGTTTTTTTGTTGTTGTTCAGCATATGCCATGCCCTTTTTAAGTCCTGTAGTGTAATTTAGAGTATCTTTGTCCACCAGCTGGAAAGTCAGCATTGGTCATGGTTTCATGTACTTCACCAATTTGTAGTACATGTCTCAAGATGCATGATTTAAATTTTCTTTTATTTGCTGTTAGCTATGAAATTGTTGGTCACTGGAGCTTATGACAGTCTATCCTTGTTAAGGATTTACCTATGGCAAGTAGAAACATATGGTTTGTAGTATGTCATTAAAATAAATGGTTATTTTCCAATGACAAGTCCTTCAGTGAAATACAAATTTAAAATGGAAGATATTTCTTTAAATGTAGCAGCGTGTACTGGAAATATCCTCTAATTTGAAATTGAGTGAGTATCTCTTTATTTAGTCCTGGTAACTACTTGAGATAATGGATACCATATTAAACTTTATTCCCTTCATTCACATACACACACACACACACACACACACACACACACACACACACACTCAATGCATGCACACAAAATCTATCTCCAATTAAAGAGGAAAGATTGATTATTGGTTTACAAAAAAAATTGGTTTACACTCAGACATGTTTTGAAATAAAAGCCGTTATCCTTCAACCATCATGGACTGAGATCCCACACTGAGACTGGCCCTGTTCTAGGCCCTAGTGAAAAAGAGTATTAAGCAAGACAGACAAATGCATAACTCCCACAAAACCTGAGTTTTAGAAACTTGGTCTAGATTTGGTCATTTGGTTATTTCCAGTTTAAATTTATTCTGCTCTTCCTCATCTGATTATTTACTAAGGGGCCTTATATGCTCCATCCAATAGGAACACGTTCTCCATGATAAGACCACCAATTGGTGTTTTACTGTTTGGAATTATGCAATTTATTCTAAAGTCATCTGCTTCTGAGAGCAGTACAAGTCTATTTCATTATATAAAAATGAAATACACTGAAATTTATTATTATTTTACTGAACATAAATCAGGAAACAGATTCAATATACATTACCTAAGGACTGACATTTCAAGCCCCTTAGCCATGTGTTTCAGTAAATGTGATTCCTTGTTCATTTACTGCTGCATTTTGAATCATTGCCTCTGCCCATATGACTGTTGATGTCTCTTGCTGCAGCCTGGACGAACCCATTTCTTTCCAAGGCTGAGAGTTGTTAGAAGATAATAGAAAACCTTGGCCTAGCTACACAAAACTCTGATTATCATGATATATAGAACTCAAAAGAATAATTGATGCAGAGTCCAGTTCTTTTTTATTTTAATTTTATTTTGTTTTATTAAAATAAAAAGACAGGAACTCTGAATAGTTTTATAAACATTTTGCTACCTACATTGACATTCTCAAGTATTTTCTTGATTCCACATTATTGATTTATACATATTTTATTTGAACATCATTTGTGAGTTTTTTGTTTTATGACAATGCAAAAAAATGTGCATCTCCAGCTTTATAATGAAAATTTTAAATGTTGGCCTGATCATACAGATGTATATGTTGGGAGTGAGTTTTGAGGATTTTGGTACCATAGGTTAATTCAAATGTCAGGTAATAGTTGTGAAAACATCCCAGGATGACCCAGAGAATATCAGTGAGTTCTGCATCCTGCTGTGGGATTTCTCTCTGAGATAAATGTCGGTCTCTGTGTTTTTCTCCCAGGAGGTCGAGTTGTGTCGTGTTAGCAGTCAAGAGAAGCTGGGTCTGACAGTCTGTTACCGAACGGATGATGAAGAAGACACCGGCATTTATGTCAGCAAGGTAAGAAATGGCATGGAAGAGAGATTAGGGGAGGCAGACGGCGAGCAATGGAGTGAAATGACTCACAATGAGAAAATCCTTGGGAGGCTTGATGTGAAGAACTGGCCATGTTCCAATACTTGTCATTTTCAATTAAAGAAGTAAATTATGTTGCCCAAGTAATGCAATTATTATCAGTTTATTTAATGTGGATGCTTTCACTGCATAACCCTAGTAAGAAAGAGTGCAAAAACGGTAACATTGTCTAAATTTGAATAAAGTCCCATAAGTATACAGGAAGTCAGGCAAAGTTTTTGATCAGCAAATATTTGTCCTTCCATTCCTGCTGTGTATTTTATCTGACTTGTTAGCAATCACATTAACTAATTGTTTTAAATCTAATATTCACATCTAATATTTTAAATCTAAATAAAAAATCTAATATTTTACTCTGCTGAAGACTGATAAATTTGAATATCATAGCCAAGAAATGCATCCATTAGTTTGTTTTATTCAATCACATAATCACTTTCAAAAAGTGAGGTATTGACTCAGGGAACTATATTCAATATCCTATAATAAGTTACAATGGAAAAGAATATAAAAAAGAATAAAATCAACTATACTTCAATTGAAAAAGTGAAGTACTTAAATGTGAAATACCTTCAGTGTTAAATTATTTTGAAAAAAAGTGAAGCTAAGTTTATTATTATAGGTGATTTTTGAAACTCCCAAAAGAATCATTTTATGAGAAGCAGTAAGGTATTATGTATGCAGATATGATTAAAAATCACATATGTACACGCAAGCACATATGTGTATACATGTTATCTAATTCCTGCATATGCATATGTATACACACATATATATGTGAAATCATGCATATTATATGTATGTGCATGAACCCAGAGGTTAGACAAACTAAATACTAATTGCTCTCCTGTGCTATTTCAAATTTTCTTGGCCATGACCTTGAAAACATTATATAACTTACAAAGCTTCAGCTTCCTTAACTAGAAATTCAATACAACAATGCTTTTAATACTGCTTTCATAGAGGTTTTAGACTAGGAAAAGATAATGCACTTAGAAAATTATGAAACTCTATAAATATAAATGTTAATCTTTATCACTTTACCAAAAAATCTACTGACTCGTTCTTACTGTGAAAAAATTTCCAGAGAATATTTGACTTGCATATATACGTCTCTTAAATAAACAACTATGAAAACCCCTCTGATTATGGTGAGGAAGTATAAGGCAACATATGCAGAATTATCTTTTGTAATATGTATGGAAGTATAAATACAGAATTTTAATATTAGTTTGATTATAGTTCTGAAGACAAAGTTTTAAATTGTGAATGGCTTCTAAATAGGATACAATTAATTAATTATCCATCATTTCCTTTAGGTAAGTCTCTGTTTACAATTTAAACATGTCAGCTTTGGAACTTTGTGCTTCAGGAATAGTAAGAAAAGCCACAAGAGCATCTTTTGTTCTTGACTGATCACTTAAAACTCATTTATTGGGTGGTACTACCTAATTAGAAAAGTAATATCTAACATCTGGATAGGATGGATCAAGCTTATGCTACACTTGAAATATTTTGCTTAAAGAAAAAAAAAAAAAGGCTTTGCTGGAATAAGCTCCAATAAATGATTGGAAGCCATCATGTGAAATGTGTCCTAGATGAAATTACCTCCCGTGAACAGTAAGTCATCACTCAAGTTTGGCCAATTAAAGTGTGGATAAGCTCTTAAAAGAGCTTTAAATATCTATTTATTCTAAAATAAATGATAGTTAATATACTTTACCCTACATGTAAAGTAGGGTCTAGTAATAATCTGCATGGGTAGGATTTTTTTTTTTCACTTTTTGAGCTACATAGATTATAAATCCCTTTATAAATTTGTGTGATCATAACACAGAAATCCCTTTAATAAGTATGGACTTAAGAATATAGCTATCAGGTTTTCTCAGACAGCTAAGGCAGGATTTAAAAATCACCCTAGCAGAAAGTACATTTCCTGGGTCCAGAGAATTCTGGTATTAACATCATCTGAGGATCATGTCAGCTGAAAACAACATCTGACAGTTGGGATACAGAAATGAGTGAACAACTGTAAAAAAAAAATAAAATAAAAAAGGGGGAAAGGATAAAAGGAAGAATGAAAGAAAGAGAAGGAGGGAGAGAAAAGTGGTCTACAGATCAAATTGGGCATCATTCTCCTTAATTTTATTATGATTAATTCTAAAATAGCTCATTAACATTTTTAGAATCAGTTGACAGAGAAAAATTTGGCATGCCCCCTATAACTCAATAGAAAAACATGAACCATATTTACAAAGACATTTAAGTTTCTGGGGACGACATTGCATATCCAGCTGACACTGTGTCCTCTCCCTTACAGGTCGATCCAAACAGCATCGCTGCAAAAGACGGCCGAATTCGAGAAGGGGATCGTATTTTGCAAGTACGTGGTGCAGTTATTCTCTCTAGTTTCCTTCTATCTGTCCAACAGTTTTCATTTTATTTCACACCTTGAAAAATATTAGAGAAAATGATTTCCCTTTGTTTATGGATAGTAACATCTACAAAACTAAAGCTATCATTCAAACCTTTTTTTAAAAAAATTGATAGTGCCATTTATTAAGGATTATTAGCTAATAATTTTAGTAAGACATAATCTCTGGACTCAGATACCTCAGCTTCAGCTTCCAGCTCCATCACTTACTTGGAAGCTTTACTTAACTTCTCATTGTAAGACTGTTTCCTCATCTTAAAGAATGATAACAGTAAAATATATGGTGGCAAAGGTTAGATGTGATTAAGCCTGTGATGTGCTTAATGAGTAATAAGTACATGGCCAGAAATAAGTGTATGGTATGTAATAAGCATGAACTGCTGTTGTTACTGGCATCAACAGCATTTATTGCTGCCTTTTCCACAATAAATTAGGTAAACAGTGATCCCAGTGTTCCATTATGATGAAAGTTTAGAAATATGAAGTCTTAACTATTTACAAATGAGTTGCTGAGGACAGGTGGAGGATGGACACGTGAAAACATAGATATGGACTGAATTTCAGTTTAACAACAGAAATGGTAAGCACCTTATGGGAGATGTATAAACTGGAAAGAGTTCCAAGCCAAATCAAGAAAAACCTTGAAAGCCAAAGTTTCTATCATAAATCTTCCTTGACCCTCTTTGTCACTTTTGAGTCCTTTCCCATAAAGAGTGGCTGCAGGAAGACACACAGCACCCCAGCTCTTGTATCCAATTTAACCCCAAAAATAAGAACAGAGGCCTTTGAATTTCGCTGCAGAAAAAAGAAAAAAAAATGAAAGTGTTAGTCGCTCCATCATGTTCGATACTGCAACCCCGTGGACAGTAGCCCACCAGGCTCCTCTGTCTATAGAATTCTCCAGACAAGAATACTGGAGTGGGTTCCTGTTCAGTTCAGTTACTCAGTTGTGTCCGACTCTTTGCGACCCTGTGGACTGCAGCCTGTCAGGCTCCGCTGTCCATGGAATTTTTTCAGGCAAGAATACTGGTTTGAGTTGCCATTTCCTCCTCTAAGGACTAGAGTAGGTAACCATTTCTTTCTCCAGGAGATCTTCCTGACCCAGGGATAGAACCCTGGTCTCCTGCATTGCAGGTAGATTTTTTACCATCTGAACGACCAGGGAAGCAGATCACACCTGTAAAACAGGAAGGAGGACTCAAATGACACATTGAAGAAGTTACCACCTGTTGATATATTCTGTAAAACTTTTAGTTGTTATATCTATCATTCCCATTTCTCCTTCTTAGATATGAACCCCTGAAAAATATTTCTTTTGATTCAATACATTTGGATTCAACACTCTACCTGGAACCAGGGCTTTAAAATAAACAAGCTGCCATGGCAGCCTTTGGGGAACTCCCTGTGTAATTGGGAAGACAGCTGCAAACACAGATGATGACAGCACAATGTGGCATTGTTGTGAGAAAGCTGTGCCATACCAGAGGGCTGGCCTACTCAGCCTTCTGCTGTTTCCTTTACTTTCTTTAGGGGGACACTCACCAAATCACACCCCTTCTCCATACTCCTTCCCTGCTCCAGTGAGAGGCCACAGAACTCCTTTTTCATCAGGGACCCTCTACTAAAGCTCCAGTTAGGAAAGAATTGGAGATTATTCATGGTCCCACTAGTTCTCAGGAAACTTCAAGAATATATCATTTCAACTTTAGTGAGCTCCTTTGTGATTAAACAAAATAGGATATGTCCGTCACTGAATAATTCAGGGGCAGGAAAAGTGAATCAAGAAGACTTAGTCTTGTCTGCTACTCTATTTTCAATATCTCTTTCACACATATGAATAAATGAGGGGATGAAACACAGATATTCGGTAGAGTGCCAGAATAGATGGAGGAGTAAAGCTTTAACTATGTATCCTCGTTAATAAAAAGCATAGTATTTTAGTGTGCCATCCGGATAATGAAGCTTCAAAAATATTTCATTAGTATTTGACTTATGAATCATTTTAAATGTGTTGTTTACTTTGTTAATATCTCCAATTAAGTCAACTGAAAAGAATGTAACCTTCCTTTGATGCTGAGGGTCACATCATACCCAGCTGTCACCGCCCAATGCTAAAATGGAGTAAAATGCTCTGTGACTGAAAGGTCTGGAAGATTGTGTGCCCTGATATTAAGTGACCCTAGTGAAGTCGTGAAGTCGCTCAGTCATGTCCGATTCTTTGTGACCCCATGGACTGTAGCCTATGAGGCTCCTCTGTCAATGGGATTTTCCAGCAAGAGTGCTGGAGTGGGTTGCCATTTCCTTCTCCAGGGGATATACCCGACCCAGGAATCAAACCCAGGTCTCCTGCACTGCAGGCAGACGCTTTACCGTCTGAGCCATTGGCTACTTTTTCTGTGTTTTGTCATTTTCCTCCTGCTGTTACCAGCTGTCACTTTTTCCTTTCACCTTCTACTCACCACACCCCATATTCACTACTGCAGCCTCACGGACTCCCTGCCTAGTTTCTAGCTCACCACATCCCAAATACAGTTAGTAAAATACAGTTAGATACACAATACACAAATACAATTAGTGAAATGGCACCTGTTAGTTCTGCAGGTAGACTTCAACAGTTGTAGAGTACCTGTGTTTCCATAGTTGCATACCACATGTTCTGATGCTTCCTTATTTTTGGCTATATTGTGGGCAGTTAAAGTTATCAGATAAAAATTTTTCTGGATAATAAGGCATTCCGTAATGGAGCTGGTTCATTGAAACAGCAGCAGGATTGATAAAGTGCTGTGGTTTGCCTGATTAGTTTATATTCAGTGACAAATATGTCACATCTAATGAGTAAATACCTGTCACGTTAAAAAGCCTAGAATTCAGTTCTATCTGCACACACAGGAAACAAAGAGTCTTAAGAGTGATAGTAAAATTATATTAAAGAAAACCGTGACAAAATTGTACTCATAGACAAATAGCTCCTGTGTGGCTGGTAAGGAGATTATGGGATACACTGTAATGAACAATTAATGACTCCTTTCCCAGGGAGATGAGAGTAGCAGAAAGAGAGGATATCTTCTCATCCTTTAGCTTTCCTGGCTGGCTTTGATTTGAATGAATCTTGTTGAAGCAATTGTGATTTTAATTTCCTGTTCACAATGACCTAAGTATAGTACCTCTATGGCTCTGCCCTCATTGTGTGGCTAAAATTTTCTAACTGTAGTGCTCAGTGGACATGTTAGAGGACCTTCCTCAGTGGCACCACACACACACATGGGTATTCACACACTATTGATAGAAGGTAGGGATCATACAGAAGAGAAACTATGACCCAGCTTCATGAGAACATATTCTAGCTCTCATGGGTTTTTTTTCCTCTGCAAGTGCTTGACAGTCTATTTGCTGTGCTATGGCTACAAACTGGTTGTATCAGACATGTTCCCAGGAATTAATATGGGGAAGTCCTTTAACAAAATTGTAGTGCTGAGCCAGAGAGAAAAATTAAAGACACATACATGATTGACTATCTAAAGGAAACAGTGTTCTATTCTCACATTCTCTTTGGCATGGTAAGCATATAGTATTCCATGTAAGTATATATTTTTCTAATCTTGGCCAGAAAAGTCAGTCATGTTTCTAAGGATTATTCCCTGACAAAACCCTGCAAAAGCGCAACAAAACAGTGGAACAGTAAGACCTCTAATCAGTTCTTTCCTTCTCTGCCCTAAACTGGTCCTTAGCATTTCTTCCTACTCTTACTTGCTTTTTTGGATAACTATTTTCCTGCTGTTTCTATTTGTTTCACCTCTGTATCTCTATGCTTCCTTTGCCTTCTTTTTCACAGTGAAATATCAATACATTTGACATAAATCTTTCCTCTTTTGCTTAGATTTTTGGGTTTTCAAATAAGAAATTCTACCACCTATAGTTCGTTGAATGCCAAAAACTTTAGTTGCCTATCTGCCCATGGTACACTGACATGAAAAATCTAAAAATGGTCATATTTAAACAAAAACGAAGCTATATGAAGACACTTCTAGGCTTCTAAGTTTTTACACACATTCACATACTAAGTTACTTCAGTCATGTCTGACTCTTTGCTGCCCTATAGACTATGGCCTGTCAGGCTCCTTTGTCCATGGGGTTCTCCAGGCAAGAATACTGGAGTGGGTTGCCATATCCTCCTCCAGGGGATCTTCCTGACCCAGGGATTGAACACTCATCTCTTATGTCTCCTGCATTGGTAGGGAGGTTCTTTACTACTAGTGCCACCTGAGAAGCCACACACACACACACACACACACACACATACACACTCATAGGCATGTACAGGAGATTAGGCCTGAAGTGGGGTTTTGGCTGATTTCTCTTTGTAATTGCCACAATTCTCTTCTAAGCCAAGATAATATCCATTTTTAAACTAATGTTTACATATGCCCATGCACAGAGAATGAGACAGATATATTATCTAGCAGGTTTTTTTTTTTAAATTTATAACAAAGTTACATATTGCCTTCTTCCTCTCTTTTTTCCCCTCTATTGTCTTGAAATGGAAGTCTTTCATTAAATAGTGATGACTCCATTCCTCATCTATGTCCTCCCTTTGTTTCTGGCTCCTTCACTCTTTCTGTCTACATGGTGTTTCCAGGCATACGAAGCTGTTTTCCCACAAGCCATCCTTCAGCTATGAGCCATCATTCAGGAAACAAAGCAAATGAAGGTGGAAAGCTCTGTTTCCATTCCTCCATGAGAGGAGGAATGGAAATAATCCTTCTCAAGTCTTTTCATTCCATGAGAAGAATCTTTGATGAAACCTATGGCTGCATTTTTTGTCTCAATATCAATCTGAGTATCAAACTAATGTTCCAAGTGCAATGGAATCTACTAACCCAGTGGCTCAGGTGACGTTTATTTTAAAAAAGAAATAAAAATTACATGTTAATGCCTGTTTTCTGTGGCAAATTTATTTCACTCCATCTGTGATTCTGGGTGTAAACTGTTTCTACAATATATGATCTGTCCTCCCAAAATAAGGACATAATGCCCAGACTGAAGATCATAGCTCTGGTCATTATGAGTTCACAGAGGAGATAGAAAAATAAAGGAAATCAAACTCAGCCATAGTGTTTCTTGACCTTCTAAGAATTAAAAATACATATGAGATAGATATATCATAAGCTAGAACCATGTTTACTATTGTGGATTTCATTGTTATGCATGAATTTTAATATAGTTGCTTTGTTTAGAAGAAGATTAAAATATAAATAATCATAGTAATAATAGCAACAATAGCATTAATAGTAATATATACCAACCTTGTGCACTTTCTGTATACGTCACTTATTTAAACCTTTTACATATATTAGCCCATTTAATCCTGTAACGGCCCTCTGAGAGAGGCACTATTATCTGCATTTTAATAGAGAAAAACATAATAGTAACATTAACATGAATGAAGAGTGTTTAGATTAATGGTAAGTAAAGTTTACATGAAGAATTTGGAAGTGAGAAAAAGTGAGAACTGCATTTCAAATTTTTCATAAAAGTTTAACATAAATTGTGTGAGATCATCCAACTCATTCTCCTTAGGATCAATGTGCCTACAGAGGAGGGAACAAGCAAGACCAGATGCAGAAGAAGAAAGATGGACACATAGATGCACCACAGATATACTACAAGAATTACTATGAAAGGGGTGCAAGCCCTCAAAACTCAAAGAAAGTAAAACTTTCCATATTATTATTTTTCAACTACACACAGGTGGGAGGAGTAATCCTCCACTGCCAATTTATGTTAAAGGAAAAAAGGAAATTTATGTAAAGGAAAAAAGGCCTTGCACCCAGTACAGAAATAGCTTTTCAGATATATATTTACAAAAAAAAAGGAAAACTACAACATATCCTTCTGGGTCATTAGTCCCCAATTTGGAATAAAAGTTGTTTTTTTTTTTTTTTTTCTACTTTGACAAATTTTATTTGGAAATTGCAAAAAGAAAAGAAAATAGATTTGAAAGTTATAAAAGCTGAATTTCCTGTCCACACACACAAGTGAAAAACCGAGGAGCTACTCATTTGATTACAGTAAGAAAATACAGCATGTGGTTGTGTGATTTTTCCCTCCTTTGACTATTATCGTCTGCTTCCTTCATACTAGATATGAGTCTATAAGGATCATTGATTGTGGTGCACAGATGAGATTCCTGAGCTTGTCTTCAGATAATTATGTCTGTCTTCATGAGTCAGCCAGAATCCCAGAGACCCACAAGGAGAAAACCTCAGGAGTCTACTTCATGCTTTTAAGAAGAAATTCTCAATGAAAGATGTTAATTATTGAAAATAGTGGTCACTGCAGCCACATTTTGTTTAATTTATTGACATAATTAATACTTATTTTAGATAGAATTACTTGACCTCTTCAATTGAAATTTCTTTCTACTTTCTTTGATTATGTGTTATGGGTCAAAAATCTCATTGTCTCTATGGAATAGAATGATTAATAAAGTAAAAGAAATTTATAAAGGGCAAATAAAAATACATCAATAAGAGCTAAATACCTTTGAACATGAAAATGTAGTTTAAAATGCAAATTTTAGGAACCTTATTTTCTCTGTAGCACTTAGGAAAAAAAATGGTACATTTCAAACACTACTGGAATCTATTGTTTTTAATAAAAAATTTACTTAAGTTTTCCTTTCATTAAGCATTCCTATTAAAGAAAGCATTTAAGTTTTCAGATTTAAGTATACTTAAGAGTTGAACCTTATTTCATTAGTTTTGTTGTTTTAGAGAAGCAGATAAATCTGAGAAAGGAGCTGGGAGTAGACGAGGATGTTACCGATAAGCTTGTTCTCGTTTGATTAGTTAAGCATCAAAAGATATCCGGAGAGTGATTTGGGGCAACTGAGTCAGACCCACATGCAAACATGAGATGATTAAATGAAAATGCAAGCAGCAGCGGCCGGGAGCATCACCCGGTGAGAGATAACAGGGCGGCTCTCTAATTGGCTCCCAGCAAGCGCGCAGGATGACGGATTTCAGTTGTGGTATTGCTGGGCCTGCTCTCCCCAGCACCATTATCTCAGAGTGACACTTCCATTACTCTGAGCGGAGAAAGATGAACGTCACCTGTCAGGGGCTGGTTAATTGTGTTGCTAGATGTATGTTGCCAGGGCGCAGGTTGGACATTTATGAACATAACTGCTTCCTCTGATGTCCGCCATCCTTCAGGGATCGATATGGCTCTTACAGTAAGCGCGTAATTGAGTGAAGGCACTTACCACCGAGGGGCTGAAGACGAGCCCACTGTGTGAGCTTCATTGTCCATACATTTACCATAAATGAGCTGATATTTGCCATTTATTGTGTGCAGCATTGTGGAAATGGAAACTAATGCGCCACTTTCATTTGTTTTCTAGATAAATGGGGAAGACGTCCAGGATCGCGAGGTGGCGGTGGCCCAGCTGTCTAGCGATGAGTGCAGGAGAATCCTGCTGCTGGTCGCAAGGCCAGAGAGTCAGGTCAGAATACAGAGCAAAAGCCTTGGGCTGAACCGTAGGTTCATTGTCTGCTATTCCACATCAGATCAGTGCCACAGTTATTTGTAAAACCAGGCACACAAAATAGAATCCAGTCATCATTCCCAATTTGCCAACCTTATTAAAACAGTTATAAGACTCCTTAATACTGCTCCACATAAAGGCAGCTAAACAACTTATTTTTTAAAAGAAACACAAAATTGAATAATTACTCTCTCCTTCCACTTACCAGTTATTTAAAATTAATTCATAAATGAAAAATGATTGACTTTATGTGATATTTAATTCTGTGTGCATCCCTGCTTTAGGTTGTCATCTAAAAATACTTAATTGGCATATTAAGGTATCTTAAAAGAATCTCTAATGAGAGAAACATTAGCATATCTTGCTATCAACTCAAATCTTTTTAGAGTGCCTTTATCAGATGAAAGACATTAGGTAGCATGATGTGGTTCCACATATAGTAGATGAATTTTTTCCAAGGTTAGCATGACAGACACATCTGTCTGGCCAAAACCAAAAACTGATAGCTTCTAAGGAATTTTTTTATATCTTTACAGAGGGAGATGTCATGAAAGTAAAGGAGAGGTAATGGTGGAAGAAGAGTACTATCGGTACTTCTTTTTATGTCCTTTTTATCCCCCACCGCAATGCAGAAAGGACCTTACATTGTCACCATTCTATCCTTCTGTCAGTAGTTTGAGTGAAGTTGGTTATATCACCATTTGTCTTTTAGGTTATTGATCTGATATTTTTCAGACTCAGTAACTACATCCCATCTATAAATTACATTGAGTAAGTGTATTTCAGTGTCAGACTGAATCCTGACTCGAATATAGTGGTTATAAAAGATCACCCTTTCCGCATATATTTCCTTTATGCCCTTGACCATTCTAAATGGTTCCCATAAAGCCTTCCATAGCCCAGGGCAGACTGAAGTTGCACACCTGAGGTCCTGGGAGTGGGGTTGGACAGGCTGCAACTGGCTGGGCTGCCTATGTGAGAGTGAATTATTAAAATACGTATGAAATTGCACTAATTACCTGGACATTTGGCAAACCAGTTAATCTCAATGACCCCATTTTCTTGAAAAAGAATAAAGAGGCTAAAAATACATATTAGTGAAATTAATGGTAAATTGAAAAGAGCTGAATAGTCACCCTTTGTAGAAAAGATACTTTGACTTTATCCTGTGGTTTCCCTGCCCTTTCCATGTAACTTCTAGACAACCTCATTAATTTAGAATTAAAGTATTTCCTTTACTATGCCATGTAACAGCTGTAATGTACTGTGGAAAGAATAGAAGTTAATAACATAAGACCAGATCCTGTTAATCTTTGATAGCATAAATATTCTCAGTAGAACCAGTGGTGTTTTTGAATAACTGACTATACTCCTAACCCAAGAGTTCATGTTGGAGGATGAATTTTCAGACAATACTTTCCACAGTTGATAAAAGATGGTCATCTGACTCTGAAGGATACCATCCTGTCTGACAAAAGTAAGATCTTCCTTAGCCCCTTGATCCTGAAGAAGTCATAATGATACTGGAATGAAGCTGATTGCCTTTAGAAAATCAGATTTCTAGAAAAATAAGGAAAGAAAATGCATTGTAACACCATACTTAAAAATGTAATTTAAGCATTACATGCTATAAGGTGGCAAACGTAACACAAAACAAAACTTGTATTTATGTAACCATATTTTCCCATCAGTTTCAATATGTTTCATTATTGCATTTTTGTGCGTATATTTTATTTAGGAAGAGTAGAAGTTTATGTGTCGTTTTTCTAGCCTTTTAAAAATAATGTTTCAAATAGTCTCAGAAATGATCTACAGAGTTGCTGGGGGCAGTACTGTGCAACCATGCAATATTTTAAAATTACTCATTTCTTCCATTCCCTGTCAACGTCAACTTACTTTCATTTTCTGCCCATTTTCTTCCTTGGACCATTAAAGATATTACTGTTTTGCCCTATTCCTCTTGGGACGCTGGATGAGAACAGACTCTTGCAAGAACTGTAGAGAACTTTTGAGACAGTGCAGGTTGTTCCTTTCTTTGAGATACCACATGTGATCCTCTGCGGTGCAGACAGATCCCCTTGTATAATTATGACTATGCTCAGCTCTAGGGAAAAGTTGGTCTGCCAGAGCACTGGACTCAGACTGCCATATTTATGCCAGTCTGCCACATTATGGGAAATGTGACGGGGAAAGGTGAGCCAGAAGAATCTCTCCTGACTTAGTGTGTTGTGTATCCCTCCAGCCTAGAGGGACACCTTATCAAAGCAGACGGACACTAACTACCCATGGCAACTCAGGGATCTGTGGGTTAGATAACAAGATAAGGGTTATAGGGAACTGTTAATTTCTATCATTTGTTCTCTTTGTCTTCCCCACCCCTTCATTTCAGTTTCAAAAGATTCTGTTCTATCATTCACTATATCAGTGTTGGCAAATATTTTGTTTTGACCTGATTAAAGAAACATTCCTTGGTATGCTTATAAAAAATAAACAGTTCTAGCTTTAAGTAATTTCTTTTGGAGTCTGGCATTTGCAACTTCATGAAACTTAAAAGGGATTAAAAAAATATAAAACTTGAACAATTATGAATTGAACTGAATTTAAATTTTTAGCCAGCTTAATTTTCATAGCTCATCTGCATATCAAAGTCACTGGGGTGGAACTTGGTCAAGTTATTCAGGCCAAATTGAAATAAATGAGGATGAATAAATGCATTGATGCTTTTGGCCCAGGCAAGTTTGAGATAATTTAAGGTCTAGGTAGACTTCAGTAAATAAAAAAGAAACCTAAGATTGCCTTCTTTTAATGAATATGATGCATATACACTAATGCCTCTTCTGATGCAATTTAATGTTTTCTCAGGGATTCCCAGGTGACTCAGTGATAAATTAAAAAAATCTATCTACCAATGCAGAAGACATGGGAGATCCCTTGGAGGAGGGCATGGCCACCCATTCCAGTATTCTTGCCTGGAAAATCCCATGGATAGAGAAGCCTGGCAGGCTACAGTCCGTGGGGGTCACAAAGAGCTGGACACAACTGAGCATGCAGACAGGTTTATTTGTGTTTACGTTTTAGAAGTTCAGCTCTCTTAAAGACAAGCTTATTTTATGTGTTTGCTTGGTGCTTAAGCATTAGTCTGGTAGTGAAAACATCTCCCTCTCTTGTTAATTTTGACTCACTAGAAAACTGCTGTTCCATTGTAACACAGAGTAAAGAAGAACTTTGACAATTATTCAGTTAATTCAATCAGTATAGACAGCTAATTTATGTAATCCGGCTCCAAAATAGTGACCCACTCCAGTACTCTTGCCTGGAAAATCCCATGGATGGAGGAGCCTGGTAGGCTGCAGTCCATGGGGTCGCACAGAGTCGGACACGACTGAAGCAACTCAGCAGCAGCAGCAGCTCCAAAACCCCACTTTGAGGCAAATTATCTGTATTGACTGTCAACACTTATCATATTAACAAGATAACCACGAGTTTTCCACTTCCCTTTGTATTAAGAAGCCAAAAGGATTTGCTTGGTTTAGTTTGTGTAAGACTCCCACAAGAATACCTGCCTTCAGCACCCACAGACAAAACCCTGCATGCTTCACACTGCTCCCTCACCCTTATATGCAACATGTAAGCTCTTTTTCCTTGGAACTGGATCTGAGAAATGAATCACAATAGTTATACCATAGCGTCACTTTGTTTTTGAGAATAACTTGGAATTTTCCTTTTTTTCAGATAAAATAAATGTGGGTATTTGTGGCAAGGAGCCATCTTGTTAACTTGAAAGTCATCCACCTCAAAATCAAAAACAGAGTGAGAGTAGCTCGTGCGTGCGTATGTGTGTGTGTGTGTGTGTGTGTGTGTGTGTGTGTGTGTGTTGAGAGGGGCACTTTGTGTGGAGTTGCTTTGAGGTTGTTGCTAAGGAAAAAGGCCCTATTGTCTCATAGCCCTATTAGTACCACTGCAGTTCTTTAGCACGGGGACTGTTGGAGGTAATGAGCATGACAGCTGTGGATTATGCAGCATGATTTTCATACATTTTGAAAGACAGTAATGTTCTGTGCTGTGAGATCTACTCAGTTACAAGAGAAAATCTGTAGTTCTGTTTTAGGAAAAGATAAAAAGCATAAGAGCCCAATTTTTTGTTATCACCTTTTCTTCCTTCTGAGAGGTGAACTATAGGAGGCTGGTATTTTGAAGAGAATCATTATGATAAAAGGAACTAGTCAGGCATCACCATTTAAGTTTACCCTATTTTAGCATGAGTCCTCACTAACAGAATATAATGTACTAATGTATTCTTATGTAGGTGGATGAAGGCTGGCTGGAAGATGAAAGGAATGAATTATTAGAGGAGTTAAACTTGGCGATGTTGGAAGAACAGCATAATGAAGTGATGCAGCGCACTGCTGATGAGGTGGAGCAGGTAGGACCACGATCTGAACTCCATCATTGGAAATGATGCTATTCTTCCTTAAATGCATAATCTTAAATGAAATTTTTTTTTTAAAAATCAAAAAGTTTTAGTGAACATCTCTGTGATGGTAATTTCTGAAGGCAAAAGATCATCTCAAATGAAGCGGAGGAAATAAATTTTTTCTATTAAGACTATTTTTAGTTTGGGAAGCTTAGGGACCATTATGGAGGGCACAGTAGGCTTCAGGTGCTGACTCAGGTACTGTTCAATGTAATTCAGAAATTTAATAGTAAAAATATATTTTGCCTCTCAGTACACCAGCCGGAGATAAACTATATCTCATGAAGTAACCCCTCCTCCCCAAAAAGTAATTTTTTTTTTATTTTAAAATATCAATGTAGATATTTGAATATCTACTTGAGGAAGATGGTGACATGATTAAGCCACTGATCTTATTTGGATATTTGGTATCATGATTACACTGAATTACGAGTAGTTAGACGAGATTATTGACATCATTTTGCCTTAAGGTCACATATTCATTCAACAAAAAATTCTGAGCCCCTGATATACTTCAAGTACCACATTTGATCCTGAGAATACAAACAAAATGAGCAAAATTTAATGCATAACTGGTGAATAATCAAAGTGTAGTTTGTGGCAAACTGAGCCTTAGGAATCTTTTCATTTTTGTTTTCATTGTTTTTTACTAGATAAAATTAAGATCTATATAGCCTAGATTTTTTATGTCAGATTCATGTCATTCATTTCCCTGATATAATTGTATTAACACTTCTGCTCTCTATCTGCTGATGGTTTAATTATCATCCTATTCTCAACATTAATTGTTAACTCACCGTAAAAGATTATTATTTTAAAAAGTCCTGACAGTTAGGCTTAGGAATATAAAACACAAACATCCTATCACTTTACCAAACTGAATGATGAGATACGGTGACACGCTGACATCCCATAACAGAGGGGTGTGTGTGTGTGTGTGTGTGTGTGTGTGTGCATACACTAATAATTAGGTTGCAAACTACAGTTGACAGAACCATGTGTGCTCACCATGGGTACTCAGTGGCCACCTCACAAACAGTAGTTCATGCTCAAAAGCAATGCTGCTACTGTAGTGATTGCTTTTCAATATGAAGAGGACAGATTGAAATTTTTATGTATGACTTCAACACTGGCCACAAATAAAGATATTTTTTGGTGGCAGCTGCTGGTTATGAGCAAGAAAGTCCTTGCTCCAGGCTTTTTCTCTCTTAGAGACAAAATGTGACCTGATACAGATTTGACAGGAGGATGTTGGAATAAAGAAAGAAGGGAGAAATCCTTTCCAGGTGAAGTGATATGGTGTCAGATGCTGCCTACTCATCAGACGTAATACAAATGCTAGGTCTTTTTAGGTAACACAAGGTGTCCCTGAGGTTAGATTTTCACTGTGTAGAAATTTTTCTTCACCATAAGACTGAAAAATGATGAGAAATACAGAAACCTTTAAAAGTCCTTTGCCCTTATAAACAATAATACTACTTTAGAAATGTCTTGGTAGAAACATTGCCTGTCACTATGATAATTCCATAGGGAAATGATAAATTATAGAGTAGCATTATATCAGAAACCAGGAATTTTAGTTTTGAGAATAGAAAACTCTTTTTATTTTCACATGTGCTCATAAACCAGTAACGAAAGAGAAATGCAATTTAAAATTTCATATCCATATATAAAAGCTAAAATATACATCCATCTGAAAGTTTCACCTTACATGCTCTCCTTGGTCCTGTGACTGCTGTTGACACACATTTTGTGAACAAATTTGTCTATCATTTATACTCCATAAGAAAAATATCACCTTCTTGTATTTTTCAGCTTACTCTTACACAGGAGAAAATATAAGTATTGTGGTATACAAACTAAACTGTCCAATATCAGTAATACCCTCTGGGGATTTTATAGGGATTCCTTGGTGGCTCAGATGGTAAGGAATCTGCCTGCAATGGGGAGATCCGGGTTTGATCCCTGGGTTGGGAAGATTCACCGGAGAAGGAAATGGCGACACACTCCAATATTTTTGCCTGGGGGTTTTATGGTACAGTGTGCAAATGTTACCACATTTGATGTCGCTGTCACCTTATAGCAAGGAATATAGAGATTTATCAAGTTTTCTTTCTATTGTTAGTTACAATTACTTATGTATGTTCGCTCACTAAGTCGCATCAGTTATATCCTACTCTGTGCAACCCTGTGGACTGAAGCCTGCCAGGCTCCTCTGTCCATGGGATTCTCCAGACAAGAATACTGAAGTGGGTGGCCATGCCCTCCTCCAGGGGAGCTTCCTGACCCATGGATCAAAGCCACATCTCTTACATCTAGCTGCATTGGCAAGCGGCTTCTTTACCACTAGTGCCTTATGTATAACATTCTTTTTTATCAATAAGACATTTTAAATCAATCATAGTATGTTCTCAACAAATAAGGAAAAATATTTTATGGAAATATTGAGAATCCTGGAACTAGCATGATACATGGTCATGTTCTCCCTCCAATTCATTATGTTTTTTCTGCCATTACTTGATTGAAAGAAAACAACAATTATCTGACACTTTCAAACCTGTCTTACTTTTTATCACCTATCCTTTCTTTCTTTGACACTAACAGGCTTAATTATATCTAATTATATAATTTCCTGCTAAAGGGAAAAATGTATATATGTATAAAAGTGAGTAAATTTAGACATAAGGAGAAAACGATCTAGAAATTGTATTTGTAGACTTTTATAAGAGAAGTGATAGAATAAAGAGTAGCTTTACGCTATTCACGGAGAAACAACTAGATGTGCGTCTCCCTAGGGCAGTGACAGTTAACTGCTCTGCATGAAAAGCCAAAAATTGCCAGGGAGTGAAGTTCACATATATATTTACTTACATATCTGTTTTTTGACATTATGCCCTTGTCTGGCAATCAGTGCTGCTCAGATTTTAGGGGAACCATCATTTTACTTTCAGTAGAATAAAACTCACTTCTGGGGGGAATTACTGGCTAAGAGTAGAAAAATCTTTTAAAGTAACCCAATGAGTCCTAAGACATCACTGTTGCTCTTGAGCAACATGATATGGAGATGCCTTGAAGTCAAAGTACATGTATGCAAGAATATAGCACCTTGGATGTAAAGAAATCCTGTCCATGGAAGATGGCACTGGCCTCCTAGACTTCCTGCCTAAGAAGTTACATCCACCTGGGACTAAGTTTCCTTATCTATGGATGGAAGGTCTTGGGCTCCTGTACTTATTCCTGAGATGTTGTGATATTTCATTTATTATCATCAGTGTATTACTAGATCCAATGAAGTTTCTTTTGAACTTGAGAAAAGTTCATGAAGAAAAGAAATAGTAACATGTGATGTGGCTTCTGAACTCCAGATCTTCATTGCTGAAGACTGTTTTGGGATTCTTTCTTACTCATCCTTTTGTATGTTATCGCCTCAGAAACTCATAAAGTCACCTCATTTATACAACTTCACTCCAGTTTCTCAACTAAAAGAGAGCCTAAGACAAGAATCACTTATTTTAAATCACTCATTTAATTTTAATTTAATTATTTTAATGTGCCCTGTTTTATTTATCTTCAAGTGAGTAGCATAGCCATATTCAAGCAGCTTTTGCTTTCTTTTAGAGCAAAAAAAAAAAAAAAAAGACTGCCATCAGCCAATTGCCTTTATTCGTAAAACAGTTATGGATACTAAAATTAGGGTAGCTTTATAGGAGCTGAACTTTTGCCAAAAGCATTGTTTTTTCAAACAAGTTTTCAACGACTGATTTTCAAAATAATTAACTTTCTTTCTTCTCTTAATTTTATTTTCCTAGCCAAAAAAACAAGAAGAAGAAGAAGGCACAACAGATACGGCAACATCCTCATCCAATAACCATGAGAAGGACAGTGGAGTGGGGCGCACAGATGAAAGCTTACGGAATGACGAGAGCTCAGAGCAGGAGAATGCAACCGAGGATCCCAATGGCACATCTCTGAAAAGCAAAAGAGAGCTGGGGCAGAGCCAAGACACCCTGGGAAGCGTTGAACTTCAGTGCAATGAGAGTTTTGTGTCTGGTGAATACATTGACTCAGACTGTATTGGCAACCAAGATGAGGAGTGTGAAAGATTTCGGCAGCTCTTGGAGCTCAAATGCAAGATAAGGAAGCATGGGGAGTATGACCTGTATTACTCAAGCAGCACAATAGAATGCAATCAGGGAGGACGAGAGGGAGTGGAGCATGAACTACAGTTGCTTAATGAAGAACTGAGAAACATTGAACTTGAGTGCCAAACTATCATGCAGACTCACAGGCTCCAGAAAGTGACAGACCAGTATGGAGATATCTGGGCATTGCATGATGGAGGATTCCGAAGTTATAATACCAGCATAGATACCCAGAGGGGGAAACTAGATGACATCCTTGAACACCCAGAAAAGTCAGACAAAGACAGTTCGAGTGCTTACAACACAGCTGAAAGTTGCAGAAGCACTCCACTCACTGTGGACCGTTCCCCTGACAGTTCCCTTCCAAGAGTGATCAGCCTCACCAATAAGAAAAATCTGAGAAGCACAATGGCAGCCAACCAGTCCTCTTCTGGACAGAACACTAAAGAGTCAACCTGCACCAAAGCCAAAACCTCTGAACAAGGCTGTGTCATTGAAGGCAAAGAGAAGACTTCAGAAAGCAGCAAGCTTTCTGATCCAGAGAAGACCAGCAGTGAACACATCCCTTATCTCTCTCCTTACCACAGCTCCTCCTATAGATATGCAAACATCCCAGCACATGCTAGGCATTATCAAAGCTACATGCAGTTAATTCAACAGAAGTCCGCAGTCGAGTACGCGCAGAGTCAGCTCAGCTTGGTGAGCGTGTGCAAGGAGTCTCAGAAGTGCTCAGAACCCAAGATGGAATGGAAGGTGAAAATCAGGAGCGACGGGACGCGGTACATCACCAAGAGGCCCGTGCGGGACCGCATTCTAAAGGAGCGTGCCTTAAAGATCAAGGAGGAGCGGAGTGGCATGACCACGGACGATGACACCATGAGCGAGATGAAGATGGGGCGCTACTGGAGCAAAGAGGAGAGGAAACAGCACTTGGTGCGGGCCAAGGAGCAGCGGCGCCGCCGCGAGTTCATGATGCGGAGCCGGCTGGAGTGTCTCAAGGAGAGTCCGCAGAGCGGCAGTGAGGGCAAGAAGGAGGTCAACATCATTGAACTGAGTCACAAAAAGATGATGAAGAAAAGAAACAAGAAAATTTTGGACAACTGGATGACAATCCAAGAACTGATGACCCATGGGGCCAAGTCCCCTGATGGTACACAAGTTCCTAATGCCTTTTTGTCTGTCACCACAGTATGACCCAATGGATGGAATGCAGCTGATTTTCAGAGGGTGCTACCAGTTTGGGTAGAGGATGCTTGCCTCGTTCAATGTGGCATTTTTATATATATTTTGTGACTCTTTACAGTTTAAATTTTTTGTAAGCAAAAATACCTGCTAATTTTTCATTTGTTTTTCATATATCGGTACTTCTTTTTGGCTGAGATTTCTTTCTTTGACTTGTGATATATTCATACTACTCATTTATATATGAAAACAAGCAAAAGGAAAGAAAACAAAAAAACTTGCACAAAAATACTGAGGAGCCAATTAATTTCCTATTTTAATGTACCTATTATAGATCTGGATTTATTTCTGTAGTTTGCTTATTTTCAACTTTAATAACAACTCAATGCCAAAATATTTCTATGCTTGCTTCTTGACTAATACATATAAAATCAAACCTGATGGTAAATCATGTGCCACATCTTGTTTTACACATAAAAATCACCTCTTTTTAACATCCTGTTGTACATTTAACACATAAATGGCCATTATCTTTGTCTCAGTAAAGTGTAGGTGGACAATCTTCCTGTGGTATGTAGTGACACTGTTTATGTAGTTAGATAGTTGTGGTAATTGTGACGATAAAAGAGAAATAAATTATTGATTACCCCTGAGAAAAGCTATCAAAGAGTGTTCTATTTCCATTGTTCCCTGTGGTTACCAGATATAAATTAGTTATATATGTATACTCTTTAGAAGACTCCTAATTGTGAATTCTAAAATGTGTACATTTTCTATCCCATTTTTTCAATAAATTGTCCTGAAATACTTCCCATAGATCATTGTGTCCCATATTCTTACCAAGATTAAGTTATGTAGAGCATCTAAGAGTTGCTGTCTAAGCATTCAGTAATCATGAGTTCATGCTCTCCTTGACTGCTACCCATGTAAAGAAAATCCAAGAACAATTTAAGGGATGGTATGGAGACAGAGGATCAGTAAGTAGCTGAGACTGTTTGTAAGGACAGCTCAAACTGCCATAACGACATACTATAGGCTGTGTGGCTTAAATAACAGGAATTTCTCATAGTTCTTGAGGCAGGAAACTCAACATCAAGGCACCAACCAATTCAGCTCCTGATGAGGGCTCTCTTCCTGTTTTGTAAATGGCCTCCTTGCTTTGTCCTCACAAGGTAGAGAAAGAGAGGAAGCTGTTTGGTGTAACTTCTTTTAAGGACACTAATCCCATCATGAGGGTCTCGCCCTCATGACCTCATTTACCACCCAAAGGCCCCATTTTCAGCTACCATCACATTAGGACTTAGAGCTTCAGCATATGGATTTGTCAGGGGAGAGGTAGTTCAGATCACAGCACCATGAGCATTTGTTTAGTTCATCTTTTGGAAAGAGGTTCTTGGAAACTATCTTTTCAATAATTTTCAGCCTACTCAATTACAGATGCCTTGTTAAAAAGTGAGATTGTTAGATTATCTGATAGGATATTTGAGTCTAGCTTTTCATCATACACATATCAACTATATCATATATCAATCATGATGCCTTCAAAGTGAAAGACCAGACAAATGTGTGTGTGAATTTAATCAAATTTTCATTCAACCCAAGAGACTGTTGTAACATAACAGAGACACAACATCTAAACATCTTTGAAGCTACTTTCCTGTTTAAAAACCTATAATGGCTCCTTGCTATCTCTTAAATCAAACTCTGATGCCCCAGCCTTATTTTCAAAGTTCTCCACTAACTTGCCCACCTTGCCTCCTGTGCCTCCTCTTTAGGTTTTCTCTGAGTTGTTCTGGCTTCCGAGCAGCCTGCCCATTTTCACTGAAGTTATCTAATGCTATTTACCCATCTGGAGTTTCTGTGCCAAATCCTACACCTCTCTTAGAGAGTAATCACATGTACATTTTCTCTTTGGAGCCTGTTTTGATGATCTGGGTTTTCTCTGCATTTTGACATACACTATGATGCACTTGCAGTTTATGTTACCTTGAAGATTTTATCCTTCCATTATTTGGATCACATACACAGAACTTATTGTCTCCCTGTACAGATCTAAAGTTCATGGAGTCTGGCGCTTGAGTCACCTTCTTTGTAAATCTCTCATAGAATGTCATTTAAACAATAACGAATGCTAGTTGAGTTAAGTTATTTTATTCACTTATCTCACGTATTGGTCCTTTTGTTACTATTTTCCTTACTCGTCTACCCGTCTGAGTTCTTACCTTTTAAAGGGCTATTACGTAGATGGAAAGAAATAAATCTTATTTACATATAATAAAAAGCTGGTCTCAAAAATTTTAAGATAGTAATAGCAACTTAAGTCAATTGAAAATTTCATCACTGCTAACTTTAATCCAATCAATAAAACTACTCAGTGTACCTAGAGCTAAATTTTGATCAGACGGTTTTAAATAAGAATGCCTCTCTGTCTTAAAAACCCAGTTTCTTCCTGGTCTAATGACTATGGTTATTGTTTATCCTCTTGATACAACTCGGTTTAAATATTCATTGAATTCAAATTACTCCTATAGATAAATGAGTTTGGAACCAATATGTAGATATTTTCCAGAAGAAATATGTACACATCTTACAGAATGCAGTGTTTCCAAAGTTACCAGCTTAATTTTATTTTTATTAAGGCCAAGTGTGCTTGCCAATTTTTTAAAACTGTGATGTTAGTGTTTTTCATGTCTGTGTTTATACAGTTCTACAAATTGAGAAATGTCTTTTTCAAAAATCATTGAAAATCTGAGAAGTGTTACGTTTTATCTTTCTACATAACATATCTTTGTGCTAAGCATGTTTTTTTTTCTAGTAAATGAATAATAAACCTGCTGCTCAACAAAGAAAAATAATTGACTATATGTGAAATATTTTATTTTAGTTCAAAAGACGTATGTGAATGTGAAGAGGAAAAAATACTTTACTTGGGCTTACCTTTGAAATTCCATATTTTCTATTGACAGAAATTGGTGTTAGGATCCATAGGTGAATGACCTAAGGAGGGGAAATAATGTATTCTCTATGGGCGTTTCTTCACTGTGTGTCATGAAGAAGGCTATAGGAGCACACAGCATGGCTTCCTCTAACATAACCTTTCCATAACTACATATTGATTTAATCCATGCCTTGCTGCTGTGTCTAAATCTTCCATCTAAACATATTTTTATGCCTCCAATGAGCTGTTACTCTCAACTTCAAATTATTTTGTGATGGTGCCACTATTTGCTGGTCTGTCACACTTATCGCCTGAGTCTTCTGGAATTTCTGTTTTACCTCGTAAGTGACAAAGCAGTGTGAATTTTCTTTTCTAAATATGTCAGGTTGTCTTCAATACCCTTACCCAGTCATCTTTTGGTATATACTGTCTCCGTCTCCTGCCTAATTACCTCGACAAATCTGGATTTTTTCTCCCTGGACACTTTTCCCAGTCTCCCTAACTTGTGGCAGCAACACTGGGCCTCCTAAATATTACTTTCCTCACTTTGCTTGAATATCTTCAGAAATCTTTTCCTGAGTATAGGATAAAATCTGAATGCCTGAGATATTCATCAAGGACTTTATATAATTTAACCTCAACTTTTTTTTCTGTTTGATCTCACACTTCTCTCCAGAAAGAATTTCTAACTCAGACCTCAAGAAATCTGTGTCTTACAGAGTGGTGGTAGCTTAGTCACTAAGCTGTGTCCAACTTTTGCCACCCCATGGACTGTATCCTGCCAGGCTCCTCTGTCCATGGAATTTTCCAGGCAAGAACACTAGAGTGGGTTGCCGTTTCCTACTCCAGGGGACCTTCCTGACCCAGGGATCAAAGTCACATCTCTTGTGTCTCCTGCATTGGCAAGTGGATTCTTTACCAACTGTACCACTTGGGAAGATGCACCTTCATATCAATATTCTTCCAACTTTAGTTAAAATTTAATGAAATTTTATTTTTTATTGATTTGTACTCTGCTATTTAGTTCATTTCCATTATTTTTATTTGTATGAATAGTCATGGATTGGCATGATATAATTCATAGTAGCACAATAATAATTATTAAATAATTTCTATTAATTTTCAATGAATTGAATACTGCAATAGGTTCACTGACAAATTCACTTATTAAAAAATAAAGTAAAAAAAATATTCCCAGAAAATTATTTTCCACTTACCTGAAGTCTATGTTCTCTTTCCAGTTTCTCATCATTATTTTCCAAAATATAAATATTTGGAACTTTATTAAAAAGATTTAAAATCTAGGTAAAACAAACCATTTGCTTCTGTAAACATGCATGAAGCAGCTTCAGAATTTCGATGAATAATGACAACAGGAAACCACTGACAAGACAATTGACCAAATCAGTCCTTATTAATAAAAGAATATTTTGAGTTTTTTTTTTTTTTAATTCTCTTTTATTTCCATCTTCCACTCAAGTATGCTACCTTTTTCAACAGGACTGGTTTATACTGGAACAGGTTTATAAGGAGTCTCCTTGTAGAACTGAGTTAATGGTCCCATGAAGCTATTTGAGGATGTTTTGTGTTACTTCTAATGTCCCACTATGCTTCTGCTTTAGTCAGACAGGACTCCCCACAGTTTGTCTAACATGCCTCTCTTATTTTCAAGGCCACTCTGCATGTGGTGTTCTGCATGTCAAATAAACCCTCTCCTTTCTCTTTGTCAACATTTTGCCATCTCTCCAGGGGATTTTCCCTAACTCTTGCTAACAGCCTCTCATTTCTGAACACTCATAGAAGGTACTGTCTTATCACTCCCTTGGCTTTCCACCCAATAGTGTCTAATATTTTTTCCATAATGTTTCTCTTATGATTCAAGTTTGTTGCACAGTTAGTAATCATTGCCACACAGATCCTTCTGGAATTTCTTCTGTTTCACCAAAAAACAGCTGCTCAGGATTTTGAGTGCCTTGCATGTTTTACATGCCCTAGTCAACTGTTGTGTTGCAACAAGTACTGCTCCTGAGTTCACTGGCCAATTATAAATTAGGGTCCATTTATTACTCAGTATCCTACTTCCCAGCTCTGCCCTTTACTAGGTTCATATTCTTAATAAAGTTGGTTACGCTTGCTGCTGCTCATTAGAGGGAGATAATTATAGCCTTTTTCATAAATTGGGAATCAACTGAGCTAATACATATAAAGAAGCTAGATGAGTGTGGGCACAGAGTGGGCGTTCAATAGATATTAGAGCTTATTTTTATTTTCTGATGAGTTGTTGTTCAGTATTTTAGGCCTATCTGACTCTTTGAGACCCCATGAATTGCAACAGATCAGGCTCTACTGTCCTTCATTATTTCCCTGAGTTTGCTTAAACTCATGTCTACTGAGTAGGTGATGCCATCCAACCATCTCATCTTCTGTCACCCCTTTCTCCTCTTGTCCTTAATCTTCCCCCACATCAGGGTCTTTTCCAAAGAGTTGGCTCTTCATATCAGGTAGCCAGAATATTGGCTCTTCAGCTACAGCTGAAGTGCTAGATATTCAATTCTAAAATATGTTTGAATAAACAATTTAATAAACCATATACTTATTCAGCTTTACCTCTTTGATGGTGATAAGAACAGATTAGATGAGATCCAACTTCTCAACACATCTTGGAAAATCTGTGAAATACTCTGTGAAGCAAATTGTAATCAAATATTTCCAGAAACTAGCCCTACCCTGATGTTCTCATTATGGTAGGATCAGTGAGTATAGTATAGATTTCTATTTTTTTCCACTTTATTTAGCCCTACTTCATTATTGAAACAGAATGTTAATCAGAAAATCAATCAAATGGAGAACACAAAACAATAGAAATGGACAAAACAGTCAAAAGAAGGAAACATATTTGGAGCCTACAATGTTCACTGTGTTAAATACTTTACATGGATCATTAGTAAACTTCTTGACTTAGGAAGATGAAATGTGAATATGTGAAAAGTAACCTAACTTTACAGAGCAGTCAGTGTAGAGTGAGAAACACAAGAAGTTTAAGGGGAATGGAAAGTTACGGGTAATGCCACCTTTGAAAAGCCTTCCCTGGTCTCACAGCCTTGAGACTCAAGTAATGGTTCACCCTAAGGATCAGTCCAGTTCACTTCAGTTCACTCGCTCAGTCATGTCTGACTATTTGCGACCCCATGAGTCACAGAACGCCAGGCCTCCCTGTCCATCACCAACTCCCAGAGTTCACTCAGACTCACAACCATCGAGTCAGTGATGCCATCCAGCCATCTCAACCTCGGTCATCCTCTTCTCCTCCTGCCCCCAATCCCTCCCAGCATCAGAGTCTTTTCCAATGAGTCAACTCTTCACATGAGGTGGCCAAAGTACTGGAGTTTCAGCTTTAGCATCATTCCTTCCAAAGAAATCCCAGGGCTGATCTCCTTTAGAATGGACTGGTTGGATCTCCTTGCAGTCCAAGGAACTCTCAAGAGTCTTCTCCAACACCACAGTTCAAAAGCATCAATTCTTTGGCACTCAGCCTTCTTCACAGTCCAACTCTCACATCCATACATGACCACTGGAAAAACCATAGCCTTGACTAGATGGACTTTTGTTGGCAAAGTAATGTCTCTGCTTTTGAATATGCTATCTACATTGGTCATAACTTTCCTTCCAAGGAGTAAGCATCTTTTAATTTCATGGCTGCAATCACCATTGGCAGTGATTTTGGAGCCCAGAAAAATAAAGTCTGACACTGTTTCCACTGTTTCCCCATCTATTTCCCATGAAGTGATGGGACCAGATGCCATGATCTTCGTTTTCTGAATGTTGAGCTTTAAGCCAACTTTTTCACTCTCCTCTTTCACCTTCATCAAGAGGCTTTTGAGTTCCTCTTCACTTTCTGCCATAAGGGTGGAGTCATCTGCATATCTGAGGTTATTGATATTTCTCTGGCAATCTTGATTCCAGCTTGTGTTTCTTCCAGTCCAGCGTTTCTCATGATGTACTCTGCATATAAGTTAAATAAGCAGGGTGACGATATACAGCCTTGATGTACTCTTTTTCCTATTTGGAACCAGTCTGTTGTCCCATGTGCAGTTCTAACTGTTGCTTCCTGACCTGCATAAAGATTTCTCAAGAGGCAGATCAGGTGGTCTGGTATTCCCATCTCTTGAAGAATTTTCCACAGTTTATTGTGATCCACACAGTCAAAGGCTTTGGCATAGTCAATAAAGCAAAAATAGATGTTTTTCTGGAACTCTCTTGCTTTTTCCATCATCCAGCAGATGTTGGCAATTGATCTCTGGTTCCTCTGCCTTTTCTAAAACCAGCTTGAACATCAGGAAGTTCACGGTTCACATATTGCTGAAAGATGATGCTGTGAAAGTGCTGCACTCAATATGCCAGCAAATTTGGAAAACTCAGCAGTGGCCACAGGACTGGAAAAGGTCAGTTTTCATTCCAATCCCAAAGAAAGGCAATGCCAAAGAATGATCAAACTACCACACAATTGCACTCATCTCACACGCTAGTAAAGTAATGCTCAAAATTCTCCAAGCCAGGCTTCAGCAATATGTGAACCATGAACTTCCTGATGTTCAAGCTGGTTTCCATATGGTAATTTAAGTTTCCATGTTACTCTTTCCATACATTTCACCCTCTTCTCCCCTCTCCTCATGTCCGTAAGTCTATTCTCTATGTCTGTTTCTCCATTACTGCCCTGTAAATAAATTCTTCAGTACCATTTTTCTAGATTCTATACATGTGTGTTAGAATACAATATTTATCTTTCTCTTTCTGATTTACTTCATTCTGTATAGTAGGTTCTAGTTTCATCCATCTCATTAGAACTGACTCAAATGTGTTCCCTTTTATGGTTGAGTAATATTGCATTGGGGATATGTACCATAACTTCTTTATCTATTCATCTGTCAATGTACATCTAGGTTGCTTCTATGTTCTAGCTATTGTAAATAGTGCTGGAATGAACAATGGGATGCTACTGCTCCTGCTAAGTCACTTCAGTCATGTCATACTCTGTGTGACCCCATAGACAGCAGCCCACCATCCCTGGGATTCTCCAAGCAAGAACACTGGAGTGGGTTGCTATTTCCTTCTCCAATACATGGAAGTGAAAAGTGAAAGTGAAGTTGCTCAGTCATGTCGAACTCTTCACAACCCCATGGACTACAGCCTACCAGGCTCCTCCATCCATGGGATTTTCCAGGCAAGAGTACTGGAGTGGGTTGCCATTGCCTTCTCTGAAACAATGGGATACATGAGTCTTTTTCAATTTTGGTTTCCTCAGGGTATATGCTGGGTATATGCTGAATGGGATTGCTGGGTCATATGGTGGTTTTATCCCTAGCTTTTTAAGGAATCTCCATACTGTCTTCCATAGTGGCTGTATCAATTTGCATTCCCACCAACAGTGCAAGAGTGTTTCCTTTTTTTCTGCACCATCTCCAGCATTTATTGTTTGTAGACTTTTTGATGATGGCCATTCTGACTCGTGTGAGGTGATATCTCATTGTAGTTTTAATTTTCATTTCTCTAATAACGAGTGATGTTGAGCATCTTTTCATGTATTTGTTAGCCATCTGTATGTCTTCTTTGGATAAATCTCTGTTTAGGTCTTTTCCCCACTTTTTGATTGTTTTTTTCCTCTTTCTGGTATTGAGTTGTATAAGTTGCTTGTATAATTTGGAAATTTTGTCACTTATTTGTCACTTTGTAACTTATTTCATTTACTATTAGGTTCTCCCACTCTGAGGGTTGTCTTTACACCTTCCTTATAGTTTCCTTTGCTATGCAAAAGCTTTTAAGTTTAATCAGGTCCCACTTGTTTACTTTTGTTTTTATTTCCTTTACTCTAGGAGGTGGATCATAGAGGATCTTGCTTTGATTTACGTCATCAAGTGTTGTGCCTATATTTTCCTCTAAGAGTTTTATAGTTTCTGGTCTTAAATTTAGGTCTTAAATCCATTTTGAATTTATCTTTGTGTATGGTGTTAGGAAGTGTTCTAATTTCATTTTTTTACATGTAGTTGTCCAGTTTTCCCTGCACCATTTATTGAAGAGGCTGTCTTTGCCCCATTTTATATTCTTGCCTCCTTTGTCAAAAATAAGGTACCCATAGATGCATAGATTTATTTCTGGGCTTTCTATCTTGTTCCATTTGTCTATATTTCTATTTTTGTGCCAGTACCATACTGTCTTGATGATTGTAGCTTTGTAGTATAATCTGAAGTCAGGAAAATTGATTCCTCCAGCTCCATTCTTCTTTCCCAAGACTATTTTGGCTATTCGGGGTCTTTTGTGTTTCCACATGAATTGTGAACTTTTTTGTTCTTGTTCTGTTAAAAATAACATTGGTAATTTGATAGGGATTGCATTGAATCTGTTGGAGAAGGCAATGGCAACCCACTCCAGTACTCTTGCCTGGAAAATCCCATAGATGGAGGAGCCTGGTAGGCTGCACTCCATGGGATTGCCAAGAGTTGGACATGACTGAGTGACTTCACTTTCACTTTTCCTTCCATGCATTGGAGAAGGAAATAGCAACCCACTCCAGTGTTCTTGCCTGGAGAATCCCAGGGACAGAGGAGCCTAGTGAGCTGCCGTCTATGGGGTCACACAGAGTCGGACATGACTGAAGCGACTTAGCAGCAGCAGCAGCAGGAGCATTGAATCTGTAGATTGCATTTGGCTGTATAGTCATTTCCACAATATTGATTCTACCTACCTAAGAACATGGAATATCTCTCCATCTATTTATGTTATCTTTGGCTTATTAGAGTCTTATAATTTTCGGTGTACAGTTCTTTTGTCTCCTTAAGTAAGTTTATTCCTAGATTTTTTATTTTTATTTTTTTGTTTCAATGGTGAATGGGATTGATACTTTAATTTCTCTTTCTGATTTTTCATTGCTAGTATAGAGAAATGCAAGTGATTTCTGTATATTGATTTTGTGTCCTACAACTTTGCTAAATTCACTGATTAGCTCTAGTAATTTTATGATACTATCTTTAGGGTTTTTTATGTACAATATCATATCATCTGCGAACAATGAGAGCTTTACTTCTTCTTTTCTGATCTAGATTCCTTTTATTTGTTTTTCTTCTCTTATTGCTGTAACTAGCACTTCCAGAACTATGTTGAATAATGGTGGTGCAAGGGAACACCCTTGTCTTGTTCCTGGTCCTAGGGGGAATGCTTTTTGTTTTTCACCATTGAGAATAATGTTTGTTTTAGGCATATCATATATGGCCTTATATGTTGAGGTAGGTTCCTTCTATGCCCATTTATTGAAGAGTTTTAATCATAAATGGGTGCTGAATTTTGTCAAAGGCTTTTCCTGCATCTATTGAGATTGTTATATGGTCTTTATCTTTCAATTTGTTAATATGATGTATCACATGGATTGAATTGCATATGTTGAAGAATCCTTGCATCCCTGGAGTAAACCCAACTTAATCCTTGTGTATGAGCTTTTTGATGTGTTGCTGTATTCTGTTTGCTAAAATTTTGTTGAGGATTTTTGCATCTGTGTTCGTTAGTGATATTGGCCTGTGGTTTTGCTTTTTTGTGCTGTCTTTGGTTTGGGTATCAGGGTAATGGGGGCCTCATAGAATGACCATGGAAGTGTCCCTTCCTCTTCAATTTTTTTGACAGATTTTTAGAAGGATAGGCATTAACTCTTCTCTAAATATTTGATAGAATTCTCCTGTGAAGCCATCTGGTCCTGGGCTTTGGTGTTTTGGGAGATTTTTGATCACCAGCTTCAATTTCAATGCTTGTAACTGGGTTGTTCATAATTTCTATTTCTTCCTGGTTCAAACTTGGAAGATTGACCTTTCCTAAGAATCTATCTCTTCCAAGTTATCCATTTTATTGCCACATATTTGTTCATAAACATTTCAGTTCAGTTCAGTTCAGTCACTCAGTCGTGTCTGACTCTTTGCAACCCCATAGATCGCAGCAGCACACCAGGCCTCCCTGTCCATCACCAACTCCCAGAGTTCACCCAAATTCATGTCCATCAAGTCGGTGATGCCATCCAGCCATCTCATCCTCTGTCGTCCCCTTCTCCTCCTGCCTATCCCATCCAGCATCAAGGTCTTTTCCAGTGAGTCAACTCTTCATGAGGTGGCCAAAGTATTGGAGTTTCAGCTTCAGCATCAGTCCTTCCAATGAACACTCAGAACTGATGTCCTTTAGGATGGACTGGTTGGATCTCCTTGCAGTCCAAGGGACTCTCAAGAGTCTTCTCCAACACCACGGTTCAAAAGCATCAATTTTTCGGTGCTCAGCTTTCTTCACAGTCCAACTCTCACATCCATACATGACCACAGGAAAAACAATAGCCTTGACTAGATGGACCTTTTTTGGCAAGGTAATATCTCTGATTTTGAATATGTTATCTAGGTTGATCATAACTTTCCATCCAAGGAGTAAGCATCTTTTAATTTCATGGCTGCAATCACCATTGGCAGTGATTTTGGAGCCCCCAAAAATAAAGTCTGACATTGTTTCCAGTTTTCCCATCTATTTCCCATGAAGTGATGGGACTAGATGCCATGATCTTCGTTTTCTGAATGTTGAGCTTTAAGCCAACTTTTTCACTCTCCTCTTTCACTTTCATCAAGAGGCTTTTTAGTTCTTCTTCCCTTTCTGCCATAAGGGTGGTGTCATCTGCACATATGATTATTATGTGTTATAACAGCCGGTTATTGATACCCAGCTTCTAGGCCTTTGTTAATTGATTCTTGCATTTCCTCCATTTTGTTTTCAAGGTTTTTTGATCATCTTTACTATCGTTATTCTGAATTCTTTTCAGGTAGTTTGCCTACTTCCCCTTCATTTATTTGGACTTCTATGTTTCTAGTTTCTCCCTTCACTTATGTAGTATATCTCTGCCTTTCCAAAAAAAAAAAATTTTTTTAACTTACTGTGTTTGAGGTCTCCTTACCCAAGCTTCAAGGCAGAATTCTTTCTTCCTTTTGGTTTCTGTCCTCCTCAGGTTGGTCCAGTGGTTTGTATAAGCATAGTATAGGGTGAGATTTATGTTGAGTTTTTTGTTTGTTTGTTTTTCCTCTGATGAGCAAGGCTGAGTGAGCTGGTAATCCTGTCTGCTAATGATTAGGTTTCTATTTTTGTTTTCTTTTTTGTTTAGCTGAGGCATCTTGCACAAGGTGCTACTGGTTATTGGGTGATGCTGGGACTTGTATTTAAGTGGTTTCCTTTGTGTGAGTTCTCACTATTTAATACTCCCTAGGGTAAGTTCTCTGGTAGTATAGGGTCTTGGATTCAGTGCTCCCACTCCAAAGGCTCAGAGCTTGATCTCTGGTCAGGAACAAAGTTTCCACGAGTGGTTTCTTACACCATTAAGTGAGATTAAAACAAATTCTTCAAAAAGAGAAACCAAAGATGAACCCTAGTTACTAAATCAGACAAATAGTAAAATAATGGAATATACACATGTACATATACACCTATAAGCAAAATCAAAACAGCCCACCAAAAACAAAGTACAGTAGATTGACCTGGTGAACAAAGGAAAATGAAAATTATATGTACCAGTTAAGCACAAAACAAAATAAAGCACAAACTGGGAGATAACTAAAGCAAGGTGCCAAGTGGGGAATAAAGCAATGAAATAAAAATAACAAATGTATTGAGAAGAAAGGAAAGAAATAATTGATATGCAAAGTTAAATAGAAGTAGATGAAGAAGCTTTGGAAAACTCAGCAGTGGACACAGGACAGGAAAATGTCAGTTTTCATTCCAATCCCAAAGAAAGGCAATGCCAAAGAATGTTCAAACTACTGCACAATTGTACTCATCTCACACACTAGCAAAGTAATGCTCAAAATTCTCCAAGACAAGCTTCAAAAGTACTTGTGAACTGTGAACTTCCAGATGTTCAAGCTGGATTTAGAAAAGACAGAGGAACCAGAGATCAAATTGCTAGCATCCATTGAATCATTGAAAAATCAAGAGAATTCCAGAAAAACATCTATTTCTGATTTATTGACTATGCCAAAGCCTTTGACTGTGTGGATCACAATAAACTGTGAAAAATTCTTAAAGAGATGGGAATACAAGACCACCTTACTGCCTCCTGAGAAATCTGTATACAGGTCAAAAAGCAACAGTTAGAACTGGACATGGAACACAAACTGGTTCCAAATTGAGAAAGGAGTATATTGAGGCTGTATATTGTCATCATGTTTATTTAACTTCTATTCAGAATACATAGGTGAAATGCTGGGCTGGATGAAGCACAAGCAGGAATCAAGATTGTTGAGGGAAATATCAATAACGCCAGATATGCAGATGACACCACACTTATGGCAGAAGATTAAAGAGCCTTTTGATGAAAGTGCAGAGTGAAAAAGTTGGCTTAAAACTCAACATATAGAAAACTAAGGTCACTACATCCAGTCCCAACACTTCATGGCAAACAGATGAGGAAACAGTGGAAACAGTGAGAGACTTTATATTTATGGGCTCTAAAATCACTGCAGATGGTGACTGCAGACATGAAATTAAAAGATGCTAGTTCCTTGGAACAAAAGTTATGACAGACCTAGTTCAGTTCAGTCGCTCAGTCATGTCTGACATTTTGCAACTCCATGGACTGCAGCATACCAGGCTTCCGGGTCCACCACCAACTCCCAAAGCTTACTCAAACTCATATCCGTCGAGTCACTGATGCCATCCATCATCTCATCCTCTGTCAGCCCCTTCTCCTCCTGCCTTCAATCTTTCCCAGCATCAAGGTCTTTTCTTGTGAGTCACTTCTGCTCATCAGGTGGCCAAATATTAGAGTTTAAGCTTCAGCATCAGTCCTTCCAAAGAATATTCAGGACTGATTTCCTGGATCTCCCTGGCAAGGGTCTTCTCCAACACCACAGTTCCAAAGCATCAATTCTTTGACACTCAGCTTTCTTTATAGTCCAACTCTTGCATCCATACAAGACTACTGGAAAAACCATAGCTTTAACTAGATTGACCTTTGTTGGCAAAGTAATGTCTCTGCTGTTTAATATGCTCTCTAGGTTTGCCATAGCTTTTCTTCCAAGGAGCAAGTGTCTTTTAATTTCATGGCTGCAGTCACCATCTGCAGTGATTTTGGAGCCCAAGAAAATAAAGTCTCTCACTGTTTTCATTGTTTCCTCTTCTATTTGCCATGAAGTGATGGGACTGGATGTCATGATCTTAGTTTTCAGAATGTTGAGTTTTAAGTCAACTTTTTCACTGTCCTCTTTCACTTTCATCAAGCGGCTTTCTTCTTCACTTTCTGCCATAAGGGTGGTGTCATCCGCATATCTGAGGTTATTGATATTTCTCCCAGCAATCTTGAGGAACCTAGACAGCATGTTAAAAGGCAGAGACATTACTTTGCTGACAAAGGTACACACAGTCAAAGCTATGGTTTTTCCAGTAGTCATGTATGGATGTGATAGTTGAACTATAAAGAAAGCTGAGCACCAAAGAACTGATGCTTTTGAACTGTGGTGTTGGAAAAGACTTTTGAGACTCCCTTGGACTACAAGGAGATCAAATCAGTCAATCCTAAAGGAAATCAGTCCTGAAAATTCTTCGGAAGGACTGATGCTGAAGCTGAAGCTCCAGTACTTTGGCCACCTGATGTGATGAAATGACTCACTGGAATAAACCCTGATGCTGGGAAAGACTGAAGGCAGGAGGAGAAGGGGACGACAGAGGATGAGATGGTTGGATGGCATCTCCAACTCAATGGATTTGAGTTTGAGTAATCTCTGGGAGTTGGTGATGGACAGGGAAGCCTGATGTGCTGCAGTCCATGGGCCATAAAGAGTCTGACACGACTAAGAGACTGTACTGAACTGATGATTTATATACATTAAAGATTAAATGTAAGGGGAAAAGAAGAGTAGAAAAGACAAAAGAATAAGTATAGAAAAATATAATAAGTTTAAAAAATTTTCAATTTAAAATTTAAAAAAGAGAATAGAAACAAAAACAGGAAGAAGAAAGAAAAGAAAGAAGAAAAAAAAAAAAAGGAAAATTCCAGAGAACGGCAAAAGCCTAACATAGAGGCACAGTTTTATAACAACAATAAAAAGTGTGACCAAATATACACACATATATATATACACCCATAAGCAAAATCAAAACAGTCCTACAAAAATGAAGTACAAAAGATTGACCCAGGGAACAAAGGAAACCAAAATTTATATCTATCAGTTAAGAACAAAACTAACTAAAGTACAAACTGGAAAACAAAGCTAAAGCAAGGTGCCAACTGGGGAATAAAGCAATGAAAATAAAACTAATATGTTGAGAAGAAAAAAAAGAAAGAATAGATAAGCAAAGTTAAATAGTAGATAAAGAAGGGTTATATACATTAAAGATTAACTGCAAGGGGAAAAAAACACTGGGAAAAGCAATCAAAGGAATACATGTGGAAAAAATAGTAATAAGTTTAAAAAAATTAAAATTAAAAAAAGGGAAAAGAAAAAAAAGAAGAAGAAAGAAAAAAAGGAAAACTTCACATAACTGCAAAAGCCCAAGGTAGAGGCAAAGGTTTATAACAACAATAAAAACTATCACTAAGGGGGGGAAATAAAAAGCTCAAAATCTTAATTAGATTTCATACTGCCAATGAAGCCAACAACTACAACAGGGCAGGGGGAAAGGAAAAAAAATTCAAAAGAATCTACAGAACAAGTCAAAACATGAGAATAATAAATGTTTTTCTTGAGTCACTATTGTCAGAGTCCTTTCCCTCGTTGGGAGTCACAGTCCACCTCACCTCCCTGGGATGCCTTCCAACATTGTGCTGGTCTCTGGACCTGCTATGGGGGCAACTCAGATTCTAATCTGGTCCTACTCCTGTTTGTTCTTGCCTCCAGTGTCCATAGTTATCAAAACTAGTGTTTTCTTTTTGTGGGAGGTCTCAGTGTCCTTTTATATATTCCATAGACAGAGTCTGCCTAGTTGGTCATGTCGATTTCATTTGCAGCTTCTATGGCTGGTGAGAAGGTTTTGGGTCTTCTTCCTTAGCCACACTGCCCCCGGATTTCAACTGTGGTTTTATTTCTGCCTCTGTATGTGGGTCGTCCACTGGGGTTTGCTCCTGAGGTTGCCCTGGAGGACTTGGATCTGCCCCAGTGAGGACCAGGTGTGGAGGTGGTGCAGCTGCTTGGATCACAGGGGTTCTGGCAGCACCAGGTACTCAGGGGAGAAGGCAGCTAGGGCAGCAGGAAATATAGAAGGGTATGACAACCAGTATTGGCCAATACACTCCAGTATTCTTGCCTGGAGAACCCCCTGACAGAGAAACATGGTAGGCTACAGTCCACAGGGTTGCAAAGAGTTGGGCACAACTGCAGCAACCCTGCGTACATAGATACATGACTTTTTTTTGCCCACGGCAGCTCTGCCTCAATGAGGGTTGAGCATGAAGGTGGCTCAGCTACTTGGATTACAGGGTCCCTGGTGGCAAGTGTGCAGGGACAGAGACTGCCTCCACACAGGAGTTATGGCCCTATTAGAGTCTTTTTTTTGAGCCTCTTGTAGGTAGCTATCAGAAGGCCTCTTTTGCCAGTCTTTCTCCATAGCTCTGCCCATTCAGGCACTTAGAGAGCTCCCTTGCTTTGTACCCTTCTCTCTTGTTTGGCACGTCAGACATACAGAGAGGCTGCCCTGGCTGGGGTCTTACTCTGTAGTTACGACCAACCTAGATAGCATATTGAAAAGCAGAGACATTACTTTGCCAACAAAGGTTCGCCTAGTCAAGGCTATGGTTTTTCCTGTGGTCATGTATGGATATGAGAGCTGGACTGTGAAGAAGGCTGAGCGCTGAAGAAATGATGGTTTTGAACTGTGGTGTTGGAGAAGACTCTTGAGAGTTCCTTGGACTGCAAGGAGATCCAACCAGTCCATTCTAAAGGAGATCGGCCCTGGGATTTCTTTGGAAGGAAGGATGCTAAAGCTGAAACTCCAGTACTTTGGCCACCTCATGCGAAGAGTTGACTCATTGGAAAAGACTCTGATGCTGGGAGGGATTGGGGGCAAGAGAAGAAGGGGACGACAGAGGATGAGATGGCTGGATGGCATCACTGACTCAATGGACGTGAGTCTGAGTGAACTCCGGGAGTTGGTGATGGACAAGGAGGCCTGGCATGCTGCGATTCATGGGATCGCAAAGAGTCGGACACGACTGAGTGACTGATCTGATCTGATTTGATCATTAATAAGTAATTGATAATTGCTTAATATTATCCCACATTAAAAAATTAATTGATAATTACTTAGTATCCCATATTAAGTATATGGCAAGAGGTAACTGCTTTTGACAGCACTGCTGCTGCTGCTACTGCTGCTAAGTCGCCTCAGTCGTGTCCAACTCTATGCGACCCCATAGACGGAATCCCACCAGGCTCCCCCGTCCCCGGGACTCTCCAAGAAAGAACACTGGAGTGGGTTGCCATTTCCTTCTCCAATTCATGAAAGTGGAAATTGAAAGGGAAGTCACTCACAGAAATTATAAAAGGGAAAACACTAGAGAAAGGCCCATTTTCACAAAGTACTCATCAATGGGCTATCAAAAGTAATCACTTCAGGTCTTACAATGCATTTATACTGGATAAGCTAAACTTCAGAACACTTAGAACATCCACTGTTCCCATCTAAGTAAGTTTTTAAAAATTCAGGTCAGTTCAGTTCAGTCATTCAGTCATGTCCGACTCTTTGTGACTCCATGGACTACAGCACACCAGGCTTCTCTATCCTTCAGCAAATACTGGAGCTTACTCAAACTCATGTCCATTCAGTCAGTGATGCCATCCAACCTTTTCATCCTCTGTCATCCCCTTCTGCCTTCAATCTTTTCCAGCATCAGAGTATTTTTCAATGAGTCAGTTCTTCGCATTAGGTGGCCAAAATATTGGAGACTCAGCTTCAGCATCAGTCCTTCCAAAGAATTTTCAGGGTTGATTTCTTTTAGGATTGACTAGTTGAATCTCCTTGCAGCCCAAGGGACTCTCAAGAGTCTTCTCCAACACGACAGTTCAAAAGCATCAATTCTTCAGTGCTCAGCTTTCTTTATGGTCCAACTCTCACATCCATACATGACTACTGGAAAAACTATAGCTTTGACTATACAGACCTTTGTTGGCAAACTAACGTCTCTGCTTTTTAATATGCTGTCTAGGTTTTCTCATAGCTTTTCTTCCAAGCAGCAAGTGTCTTTTAATTTCATGGCTGCAATCACCATCTGCAGTGATTTTGAAGCCCAGGAAGGTAAAGTCTTGCACTGTTTCCATTGTTTCCCCAACTATTTGCAATGAAATGATGGGACCAGATGCCATAATCTTAGTTTTTTGAATGTTAAGTTTTAAGCCAGCTTTTTCACTCTCCTCTTTCACTTTCATAAAGAGGCTTTTTAGTTCCTCTTCACTTTCTGTCATAACAGTGGTGACATCTGCATATCTGAGATTATTACTATTACTCCCTCCAGTCTTGATTCCAGCTTGTGCTTCATCCAACCCAGCATTTCACCTGATATATTCTACATAGAAGTTAAATAGGCAAGGTGACAACATACAGCTTTAATGTACTCCTTTCCGATTTTGAACCAGTCAGTTGTTCCATGTCCAGTTCTAATTGTAGCTTCCTGACCTGCATACAGATTTCTCAAGGGACAAGTGAAGTGGTCTGGTATTCCCAACTCTTCAAGAATTTTCAACAGTTTGTTGTGACCCACACAGTCAAATGACTATGCTTTGACATAGTCAATAAAGTAGAAGTAGATGTTTTACTAGAACTCTTGCTTTATCTATAATCCAGCAGATATTGGCAATTTGATCCCTGGTTCCTCTGGCTTTTCTAAATTCAACTTGTACATCTGGAAGTTCACAGTTCACATACTGTTGAAGCTTCAATTCAGTTCAGTTCAGTTGCTCAGTCGTGTCCAACTCTTTGCGACCCAATGAATCGCAGCATGCCAGGCCTCCCTGTCCATCACCAACTCCCAGAGTTTACTCAAACTCATGTGCATCGAGTCGGTGATGCCATCCAGCCATCTCATCCTCTGTCATCCATTTCTCCTCCTGACCCCTATCCCTCCCAGGATCAGAGTCTTTTCCAATGAGTCAACTCTTCACATGAGGTGGCCAAAGTACTGGAGTTTTTAGCTTAAACATCAGTCCTTCCAATGAACACCCAGGACTGATCTCCTTTAGAATGGACTGGTTGCATCTCCTTGCAGTCCAAGGGACTCTCAAGAGTCTTCTCCAACACCACAGTTCAAAAGCATCAATTCTTTGGCACTCAGTTTTCTTCACAGTCCAACTCTCATACCCATATATGACTACTGGAAAAACCATAGCTTTGACTAGATGGACCTTTGTTGGCAAAGTAATGTCTCTGCTTTTCAATATGCTGTCTAGGTTGGTCATAACTTTCCTTCCAAGGAGTAGCATCTTTTAATTTCATGGCTACAATCACCATCTGCAGTGATTTTGGAGCCCAAAAAAAGAAAGTCTGACACTGCTTCCACTGTTTCCCCATCTATTTACCATGAAGTGATGGGACCAGATGCCATGCTCTTAGTTTTCTGAATGTTGAGCTTTAAGCCAACCTTTTCACTCTCCTCTTTTGGTTTCATCAAGAGGCTCTTTAGCTCCTCTTCACTTTCTTCCATAAAGGTAGTGTCATCTGCGTATCTGAGATTATTGATATTTCTCCCAGCAATCTTGATTCCAGCTTGTGCTTCTTCCAGCCCAGCATTTCTCATGATGTACTCTGTATATGTTAAATAAACAGGGTGACAATATATATCCTTGACGTACTCCTTTTCCTATTTGGAACCAGTCTGTTGTTCCATGTCCAGTTCTAACTGTTGCTTCCTGACCTGCATACAAATTTCTCAAGAGGCAGGTCAGGTGGTCTGGTATTCCCATCTCTTTCAGAATTTCCCACAGTTTATTTTGATCCATACAATCAAAGGCTTTGGCCTAGTTTGGAGAATTTTTAGCATTCCTTAATTAGCGTGTGAGATGAGTGTAATTGTGCAATAGTTTGAACATTCTTTGGCATTGCCTTTCTTTGAGATTGGAATGAAAACTGACCTTTTCCAGTCCTATGGTCACTGCTGAGTTTTCCAAATTTGCTGACATATTGAATGCAGCACTTTCACAGAATCATCTTTTAGGACTTGAAATAGCTCAACTGGAATTCCATTACCTCCACTAGCTTTGTTTGTGGTGATGCTTCCTAAGGCCCACTTAATTTCACATTCCAGGATGTCTGGCTCTAGGTGAGTGATTACACCATCATGGTTATCTGAGTCATTAAGATCTTTTTTGTACAGTTCTTCTCTGTATTCTGGCCACCTCTTTTTAATATCTTCTGCATCTATTAGGTCCATACTGTTTCTGTCCTTTACTGTGCCTGTCTTTGCATGAAATGTTCCCCTGGTATCTCTAATTTTCTTGAAGAGTTCTCTAGTCTTCCCCATTCTATTATTTTCCTACATTTCTTTGCGCTGACCACTTAGGAAGGCTTTGCCCTCTCCCCATGCTATTCTTTGGAACTCTGCATTCAGATGGATACATCTTTCCTTTTCTCCTTTGCCTTTAGCGTCTCTTCTTTTCTCAGCTGTTTGTAAAGCCTCCTCAGACAACCATTTTGCCTTTTTGCAATTCTTTTTTCTTGGGGATGGTCTTGATCACCACCTCCTGTCCAATGTCACAAGCCTCTGTCCATAATTCTTTAGGCACTCTGTCTCTCAGATCTAATCCCTTGAATCTATTTGCTCACTTTCATTATATAATCATAAGGGATTTGATTTAGGTCTAGTTTACCAATCATTAGACCTAAACGATCTATTGGTTTTACATACTTTCTTCAATTTAAGTCTGAATTTTGCAATAAGGAGTTCATGATCTGAGTGACAGTTGGCTCCTGGTCTTGTGTTTGTTGACTGTATAGAGCTTCTACATCTTTGGCTGCAATGAATATAATCAACCTGATTTTGGTATTTTTGGTGATGTCCATGTGTAGAGTCATCTCTTGTGTTGTTGGAAGAGAGTGTTTGCTCTAACCAGTGTGTTCTTTTGGCAAAACTCTATTAACATTTGCCCTGCTTCATTTTGTACTCCAAACCCAAATTTGCCTGTTCTTCCAGGGAGAAGGCAATGGCAACCCACTCCAGTATTCTTGCCTGGAGAATCCCATGGACGGAGGAGCCTGGTGGGCTGCAGTCCATGAGGTCGCTAAGAGTCAGACATGACTGAGCGACTTCACTTTCACTTTTCACTTTCATGCATTAGAGAAGGAAATGGCAACCCACTCCAGTGTTCTTGCCTGGAAAATCCCAGGGACGGGGGAGCCTGGTGGGCTGCCATCTAGCGGGTCACACAGAGTCGGACACGACTGAAGCGACTTAGCAGCAGCAGCAGCAGCAGCAGCAGCCAGGTATATCTTGACTTCCTACTTTTGCATTCCAGTCCCCTTTGATGAAAAGGACATCATTTGGCTGGTATTAGTTCTGGGAGATCTTGTAGGTCATTAGAACTGTTCAACTTCAGATTCTTCAGCATTAGTGGTTGGAGCATAGACTTGGATTACTGTGATATTGAATGGTTTGCCTTGGAAATGAATAGAGATCGTTGTGTCATTTTTTAGATTGCACTGCATTTCTGCCTTTTTGTTGACTATGTTGAATAATTTTAAAAATTATTTACTAATGATTTATATTTTAAATTTTGTATCAAAGTAGAGAAACATAAAAAAGTCTAAATTCTCACAAAATTGACACACTTGTATAACCAGTATCCGGGTCTTGAAATAAAACATTTTTGACCTTCCATAATCCACCTCTTAAGTATTATCCCTCCATCCTTTCCAATTGTAAACCCTATTCAGACTTCTAACATGACATAAAATTTGCCTATTTTAATGTTTGTAAAAATGGGATTCTACAGTATATATTCTTTGGGTCTGACTTCTTTTACTTAATGAATTTTTTTTTCTTGAGGTGTTATATGTACTTGTAGTTTGCTTATTTTTATCACTGTGCAGTATTACGTTGTGAGATGACCACCATTTATACATCTATTGTATAGCTGATGAGCATTTGGCTTGTTTTCAATTATAGATTATTACATTGAATACTTTGGACATTCTTCTATATGTGGTGCACACATTTTCACTGGGTGTATACTTAGAAGTTGAATTATGGGGTCTTAGATTATGCATGAGTCTTCCCAGGTGACGCTAGTGATAAAGAACCCACCAGCCAATGCAGGAGATGTAAAGATGCACATTCGATTCAAGTGTTTGTAAGTTTATATTACCACTAGCAGTATGTAAGAATTCCCAATATTCCTCATAATTACTAATACTTGATAATTTTTAAAATGGGGTAGAATTTATTTTATTACAGTATTAATTATTCGTGCCAACTCTTCACCCATTCATATGTCAGTGGATACTTAGGTCATTTCCGTGTTTTGGCTACTGTGAATAATACTGCAATAAACATGGCGTTAAGATTTCTCTTTGGGATAGTGATTTTTGTTTCCTTCAGCTATATACTTAAAAATGAGATTGCTGAATCATGTTGTAGTCATATTTTTTTAATTTTTTAGGAACCTCTGCTGCTTTCCATAGTGGCTGAAACAATTTCTGTTCCCACCAACAATAGGAGGATTCCATTTTCCCATATTCTTTGCCAGCACTTATCTCATTTTATAATGAGCCATTCTAACACATGTGAGGTGATATCTCGTTCTGATTTTGATTTGCATTTATCTCGTGATTAGTTATGTTGATCACTTTATCATGTACTTGTCAGTCCTTCTTATAACTTCTTCTAGAAAAGTGTCTATTCAAGTTCTTTGCCCATTTTAATTATTTTTTACCATTGAGTTATAGTAGTCTTTTATAGGTCACCTCCTGGTACCATGAAAACCCACCCCTAACCACTGCTGATTGGAATAGTAAGTGGATATCTAACCCAAAAGTATCCAAACTTGAGGCAGTTATCTAAGAAGTGACCTAGATTATAAACGTCCAAATAATAGTATTGATCAAGTGAATCAATGAAATTTCAACTGGAGCTTGGGGAGGTCACTGGTTAGTTACTGACCCTGTATATGAGACAGAAAAAGAGACACTGATGTATAGAACAGTCTTATGGACTCTGTGGGAGAGGGAGAGGGTGGGAAGATTTGGGAGAATGACATTGAAACATGTATACTATCATGTATGAAACGAGTCGCCAGTCCAGGTTCGATGCATGATACTAGATGCTTGGGGCTGGTGCACTGGGACGACCCAGAGGGATGGTATGGGGAGGGAGGAGGGAGGAGGGTTCAGGATGGGGAACACATGTATACCTGTGGCGGATTCATTTCGATATTTGGCAAAACCAATACAATATTGTAAAGTTTAAAAATAAAATAAAATTTAAAAAAATGTTAAAAAAAAAAAAAAGAAAATAGACACTCAGAGAGAAAAAGAGTCTCTATAATGGTGAAGAACTAAGGTAAGGAGGCATGCATTCTCAAAGTAGGACAATCTTATGAATGGCTCTCCAGTTTCTGTTTCCATAAAGCTTGACTATTGCAGTTTATGCTTTTTAGTAATAAGTGGTAATGAATTTTCTTCTGCTTAACATGAAGTCTTACTATGTGATTGAGATTCCTATATACCCTATTTTCATGTGTGATCATACACATGATGGGTGTATATGACATGATAGGTCATCATTATGTTAACCTAAAGAAGTTTGCTGTCACTGCAAACAAAAGAGCCCACCAAAAACAATGCCATTCTAAACCTCTCTGTATAAATATATATAGTTATTTTTTACAAAATCAGATCAGATGATGCAAATGTTCATGTCCTGATTGTTTGATTTATCAATATGTTTAAAATGTACATGTGTGTTAAGTTGCTTCAGTTGTGTCCAACTCTTTGTAACCTATGGACTGTATCCCACCAGGTACTTCTGTCCACGGAACTCTCAAGGCAAGAATTCTGGAGTGGGTTGCCATGCCCTCCTCCAGGGATTGAACTCATGTCATTTAAGTCTCTTGTATTGGCAGGGAGGTTATTTACCACTAGCACCACCTGGTAAGCTCATATTTAAAATAACCACCTATAACAATAATGTTTATATGCAGCACTTTCAGTGTTTAGAGTATCCATTATATGACCAAACCATAACATATTTAACAATTGCATTCTCCCTTTCTCTTACTATATGCTGGTGGTATAATAAATAATGGTTCAGTAAGCACACTTGTTTATACATCAGTGTATGTAGTCTATGCATGTCTGTACTCTGTATATGTTATGTATGTATTCTATGTATATATTGGGTTATTTCTTTTGGGTAAATAATCAGGAGTAAGCCTGCTAGATTAAAGAATACAATCATTTAAAATACTTTTGAATCAAATTCTAAAAATGACCTGTGGAGTGTTTTTAATAATTGTATTTTCAAAAATGATGCATGAGAATAAGTACTTGCAAGAAAAGAAATATTCACCTTAGGACCTCCCTGCCTCTAAGGAAAATCCCCAGTTGCAGTGACCACACACACCAAGGGAGGCCTACAATTGCACGAGGGATTTGGAGGTGAACAGGTGTATTGAACATAAACATGTTAAGTGGCTAATCAAATTATTAATAATTTAGTGGATGAAAACTTGCTGAAGACACTGCTTTCTAAACACTTTTTGGGAAAAATAGTATGTACTTCCTGGAGGAGTAACCAGGTTCTTTCAAATATAAGTCTTGCTTTCCTTACATAGGAAATGTTGAAAGTTCTAGCAAATACTTACTTTCCTTCTGAGATATATTTCTAAGTAGTAGAAGACATAATGAGTCATTGTTAATATATGGATATTTAAATTGTGTAAATAAATATATATGGAAAAATACATGTTTGTATAAATTGTGTGTGAAAAACTGTATATTTAATATATCTAGGAGACAGAGTGATATGATGGAAAGAGTGTTGAACTATTACTCAGAATACTAGACCTAGCTTCCGACACACTTTGTGAACTTGAGCAAATTACTTGACCTTATAGCACCAATAAAATAAAAGAACCAAACAATAGAGTACTTTCTAGCTTTTAAGTTATAAGAAATGAGGTAGTAGTGCATATTAGGAGGTGATTAGAGCTATAAATTTCTTAAGAGGACTCAAAAAATCTTCAGTGATTTAATTTGTGGAACTTATGGCTTCCCTGGTGGCTCAGATGGTAAAGAATCTGTCAGCAATGCGGGAGACCTGGGTTTAGTCCCTGAGTCGGGAAGATCCCTCGGAGGATGAAATGGCAACCCACTCCAGCATTCTTGCCTGGAGAATCGCATAGACAGAGGAGCCTGGCAGGCTACAGCCCATAGGGTCACAAAGAGCCGGACACGACTGACAGATTAACACTTCCCTTTCATGACTTAAATTGTCAGTCTAGGTGATCTGACAAGAGCCATATGTGATGAATGACAATAAGTCAGAAGACTGAGGTTTCACTCGATAGTCCCTAGCAGCACTGGCATTACACAGGCATTGTTAAAAACCCATGACTTCTCAGTGAGGATCCTGCTAAGAAGGCTGAATGAATCCTTGAGTCCACTGTTTGAATTTAGTCCTGAAAGTATTAAGAAGCACGTAAATAGAAGATCCGTTCATCTTCCTCCTAATGAGAAGTCATATACCGGGAATTAAATTTTTATGCTAGAAGACAAAAAGAGTGACATCATATTTATGATGGCTGGACCTTCTTTGGCAGTAACTGCAGAAAAAATTCAAGTTGGAAGTGAGCAGTCAGCAAGCTCATGAAATTCACTAGAGATCAAAATAGTCCCTTTGGCACTTTTTTCCTCTAATTTTCTGAGGTTGTTTAACCTTGCTGCCAATCTCAACTGTGCATAAATATTTTTGTTGCTTTGAAATCACCATCTTAATGGCATATGGATACTATACAATGGGCAATATGAAGTGTATAAATATTCATATCAGTCAAGATGCTGTCATACCTTAGACAGGATAGGATCTTCAAAATTAAAATATAAAAGGGATAATTCCATTTCCCCTCCCCTTTTGTCTTTGAGTTCATACTTAAATGAACAGTGAGGATAAAGAAATGGACCCTGAAATTCATATCAAGGTGTAAGAAATTAAAACTAAAGACCAGTTCAACCCGACAGTTTAATTTACTTCTTTTAAGATCTTTAATACCAAACTTATCAGTTCTCTCTGTTAGGCATTAACTTGTTAAATGAGTCTTAATTATACATAAGCAGATGGAGATTTGAATTAAAATTACCTTACACTCGAGTGGCTTTAGTTCATTATAACGTATCTTCCTCTTAATCATTTAGGCAGTCTCATCATCTTTCATATAGAAAGTTATTAAAATATTCCAATTTCCATATTTCTTCAGATACAGCCACTATTAAATGGCAAGTAATGCACATTAGTAGGTGACTTATACCAGCCAAGAATTGGTGAATTATTCATGTCAGGAACAATTTTTGTGCTTTTCTGTCATCTGTAGCATTTTCTTTTAAATACTTTATATTTACTTGATACGTGGAACCTCACCTCATTTAATTTTAAGTACCAATTTTAATTCCATTCCATTTTCTGAGGGACAATGAAAAAGGACTCCATCAACTTTATTTCATACTTTGGATCATCAGACTCCAGAAAGTCAAGGTATAGGAGCATGTTCCTTGAAAACTCAAAAGATAATCAGAATTAAGTACAGCCTAACCAGATCAGCCTTCAGATAGACTGCTGCATTCCAATACAGCATGCACAAGAAAAAACTGCAATGTTTAAAATTAATTTAGATGTTGCAAAGTAACAAGAGATGTAACTCAGTAGTAATTTTACTCCTGGAAATAAATATTTCTTGACTAAACAACCAAACCTAAGATTTGTTCTTTTTCAAAGTTGCTAAGAATGTTGAGGTCAGGCTCCACTCAGATAGTGTTCTTAAGCTAATAACTCCAGTGTGCCATAAAGCTAACTTAGGCCAAGTACTAGTATTTTCAGTTCAGTTCAATACAGTTCAGTCGCTCAGTTGTGTCTGACTCTTTGTGACCCCATGAATCACAGCACGCCAGGCCTCCCTGTCCATCACCAACTCCTGGAGTTCACTCAAACTCATGTCCATTGAGTCAGTGATGCCATCCAGCCATCTCATCCTCTGTCGTCCCCTTTTCCTCCTGCCCCCAATTCCTCCCAGCATCAGAGTCTTTTCCAATGAGTCAACTCTTCGCATGAGGTGGCCAAAGTACTGGAGTTTCAGCTTTAGCATCATTTCTTCCAAAGAACACCCAGGGCTGATCTCCTTTAGAGAGATCAGCCTTTACTAAAACTAGTATTTTAGTATTCCTGAAAGAGAGAAATTACAGCTATTCCCATAGGAACCCTCTTGAAAAACTCCAAATCTCAACTCTGTCCTGCCTTCCTTCAGAAGTCGAATTCTCCGTAGGCTGTTATTTTCACCCAAGTATTCAATCCATATCTAGTAACATTCTCTTCCTGAGACGTCACTGGCTTTACAGGCAGCAATGACAGTGGTAGAGAAATCAAACTAGACAGCTGACAAGAGTAGAAGGGCCTGAGTCTTGGCTGAGTCATCAAGACAAAAGTGCAGTCTCTTCTGGCATCACCATATTTTATTTATAAAATGAAGCACAATAACATCCTTAATGTTTGACAAAACTCAATATTCAGCATAACTCCTTCTGCCTGCTTAGCCTGTGTGAGTGAAGACAAATGATTCATCTCAAACCCACAATTCATTTAAAAAGTAGAGTAAGCTGGTTCTGAATTATGACGAGTTGTAGTAGCCTCAAGTGGGATCTCAGTAATACTGTACAGAACGGCAATTCTGAAATTACTCCTTAAATGAAAGGAAACTTTTCTCCAATCAGCAAGCAAGAGTTATGTTAATATTTAATTGCTGCATATTAGCAGTTTGACATCACAGGTTATTTCTGCATGTTTCCATAGGATTGTAAAATAAAAAGTATAGAAACATTTACAGTTTGAAAGCAAATATTGAGCATATGAGATGTGATAGAGGGATTAATTCCATTCCTGAACAGAACATCTATCTATATTGCTTTTGCTGGACTTCCCCCGGTGGCTCAGCAGTAAAGAATCTGTCTGCAATGCAGGAGTTGCAGGAGATGCAGGGGTTTGGTACCTTGGTCAGAAAGATCCCCTGGAGGAGGAAATGGCAACCCACTCCAGTATTTTTGCTTGGAGAATCCTATGGACAGAGAGGCCTGAGGGGCTACAGTCCATGGGGTCACAAAGAGTCGGACATGACTGAAGCAATGTAGCATTCCTTTTACCAGCCCTCATGGAAATAAATTATAGAGTTATTTCTTAAACAGGTCTGATTTTTTTTTCTTTTTAGATTTTTTTTTTTATTTCATATACTACTGAATTACTTGAAAAACAAATATATAAATGTAATAAGCATATGTTCTATAAAAAGCAGTTTAGATGGGTCTATAATCTCTAGAATTGGTGAAAACTTTCCACCCAGAACAGCTCCCTGCCAAGGGTGGTGGTTTTCAACATGGTCCTTTCTACACCAAAAGCCATACATTGTTTGGGAATCCTCCATCCAGCTCATTCTCTAACTCCAACTAATTAAGTTTTCTGCTTGCTGCCATTGAAAGCTTCACTCAGGTATAATTAAAACTGAGCCAATGACAGCAGTGGCATTTGTCAGAATCATCCAGTGGTTCAAATACCAGTTCTGACAGAAATGTCAAACTGATGGCACTCCCATCTTCCCAGTGCATGTAAGAGAAGAGCAGGAGGACTTTTATTATAAATGCTTGGCTGATAACCTTTTTGAATCCCAGAACACCAAATGCCTCACATGAAATCTCATTATCCCAGAGGAGAATTCAGCTCACAGATGCTCCCTTCCCATGAAGTAAAGCTCAATATAACTCAGTGGGCTTCACTTGTGCCAGGTCTTTCAGGGAATTTTGAAATGAAAAATAATAACATGTCAGATAGCCATGTGGAAAAGACTGCTCCAGTTGTAGACACATCAACCTCATAAGTGAAATTTTTCTTCGAGTTGAAGCTGTTGTTACCAATCAAATTCCTAGATATACTATTAGATATGAGCTTTGTCTTCTGTTTCAGTGACAAAAGATTACCCAAAACTAGTGAATATACCATCCAGAAAGGGGAAAAGCCACAACCCCCTGACACAAACCATCACTGATTTTATGATCTATTGTCTCACATAGTTTCTGGAAGTACTCAATGTATGCTTGATGAGTTAAAAAATTAATGAATGAATCAGTGAATGAATCTCACACACATCCTCAGGAAGAGAATTTCTAAATCACAAAATGAAAGTGGCCATAGTGAAAAGACAACTTTGTGATTATTATTTTTGCTGTGAGAAGGATGGAGGATGGAAAGAAGTAATTTGTCTTCCTTTTCTTTCTGCTTGAGTTCGTGGTATTGAAGACTGGATAAAGTAATAAATATAAAACACTTTTATCAGTCTTATAGCCAAAAAAAAATTAACTATGTCCACAAGCCAAACAATAACAAATAAGAAATGGTTAAATTAAAACACTAGAGCTATTGCATTTTAAAGAAAGATTTACTATTATACACGGGGAATGAGACATGGGCTTGATCCCTGGGTTGGGAAGATCCACTAGAGGAGAAAATGTCAACTCACTCCAGTATTCTTGCCTGGAGAATCCCATGGACAGGGGAGACTGGTGGGCTACAATCCATGGGGTCACAGAGTCAGACACAACTAAAGCAACTTAGCACACATACACAGAGAATGTCACGACTGCACATTTTTTTCCACCTTGTGATACGTGTTTTAGTTAAAACACAGGAAAAAGTGCTATGTTCTATGAAAAAGATTTGTAAGTGTCCACCTTTGCTTATTTAACTTCTGTGCAGAGTACATCATGTGAAATGTTGGGCTGGTTGAGGCTCAAGCTGAAATCAAGATAGCTGGGAAAAATATCAATAACCTCAAATATGCAGGTGAAAACAAGCTAATGGCAGAAGGTAAACAGAAACTAAAGAGCCTCTTGATGAAGGTGAAAGAGGAGAGTGAAAAAGTTGGCTTTAAAACTCAACATTTAAAAACAAAGATTATGGCAGCTGGTCCCATCACCTACCTCATGGCAAAGAGATGCAGAAAAATGGAAACTGTAATAGGCTATATTATCTTGTGCTCCAAAATCACTGTGGACAGCGACTGCAGCTACAAACTTAAAAGATGCCTGCTCCTTGAAAAAAAAGCTATGACACACCTAGACAGCGTATTCAAAAGCAGAGACCTTACTTTGGCAACAAAGGTCCATCTAGTCAAAGCTGTGGTTTTTCCAGTACTCATGGATGGATGTGAGAGTTGGACCATAAAGCAGGCTGAGCACCAAAGAACTGATACTTTTGAACTGTGGTATTGGAGAAGACTCTTGAGAGTCTCTTGGACTGAAAGGAGATCTAACCAGTCAATCCTAAAGGAAATCAATCATGAGTGTTCATTGGAAGGACTGATGCTGAAGCTGAAGCTTCAATACTTTGGCCACCTGACACGGAGAACTGACTCACTAGAAAAGATCCTGATTGTAGTAAAGATTGAAGGCAGGAGGAGAAGGGGATGACAGAGGTTGAGATGGTTGGATGCCATCACCAATTCAATGGACATGAGTTTGAGCAAGCTCTGGGAGATGGTGAAGGACAGGAAAGCCTGGCATGCTGCAGTTCATGGAGTCGGAAAGAGTTGGACATGACTGAGAGACTGAGCAACATAGAATATCCAGAATATCCAAAATAATCTTGAGAAAGAACAAAGCTGGAGGCACCATGCTTCCTGATTTTAAACTATACTACAAAACTGCAGTAATCAAAATAGTATGTTATTGGAACAAAAAGACACATAGATCAATGTAACAAAATAGAAAGCCCAGAAATAAACTCATGCATAGTCAATTGGGGTTTCCCTGATGGCTCAGCAGTAAATAATTTGCCTGCAGAGTGGGAGAGGTCAGAGATCGAGACTTGATTCTTGTGTTGAGAAGATTCCCTGGAGGAGGAAATGGCAACCCACTCCAGTATTTTTGTCTGAAATATCCAATGGACAGAAGAACCTGGTGGGCTACAGTCCGTAAGGTCACAAAGAGTCAGACATAAATGAACTGAGAGAGTACATAGTGATTTTGGAGCACAAGAAAATAAAATCTGTCACTGTTTTGATTTTTTCCCCATGAAGTGATGGGACCAGATGCCATGATCTTGGTTTTCTGAATGTTGAGCTTTAAGCCAGCTTTTTCACTGTCCTCTTTCACCTTCATCAGGAGGCTTTTTAGTTCCTCTTTGCCTTCTACCATTAGGGTAGTCATCATCTTAGTATTTGAGGTTATTGATATTCCTCCCAGCAATCTTGATTCCAGTTTGTGCTTCATCCAACCCAGCATTTAACATGATATACTCTGCATATAAGTTAAATAAGCAGGATGACAATATACAGCCTTGACCTACTCCTTTCTCAATTTGGCACCAGTCTGTTGTTCCATGTCCAGTTCTAACTCTTGCTTCTTGACCTGAATACAGGTTTTTCAGGAGGCAGGTAAGGTGGTTTGGTGTTACCATCTCTAAGAATTTTCCAGTTTGTTGTGATCCACAGAGTCAAAGGCTTTAGTGTAGTCAATGCAGCACCAATAGATGTTTTTCTGGAATTCCATTGCTTTTCCTATTTCTGTGAAAAATGGCTTTGGAATTTTGATAGGCTCTGCATTAAATCTTTAAGTCGTAAAATACAAGCATTTTAATAAAATTAATTCTTCTAATCAATGAACATGGAATAGCTTTCTATTATTTTTTTTCAAATAATTTTTTTTGCCCTTTTTTCTCTTCTTTTTCTAAGTCCCCTATGATATGATTGTTATTTCACTTGCTTCCCCATAGGTCCTTTAAGCTAGGAACTTTAAGCTAGTCTTAAGGGACCTATGAGAAATTTTAGAATTTTTAAATTTTTTTAAAAATAAAAAATTTTTTTAATTCTTTTTGCTGTTTTGTTTGAATGAGTTCCACTGCCCTGTCCTCCATATCACTCATCCATTTTCTTACTTCATCTGGGGCTTCCCTGGTGGCTCAGAGGTTAAAGCATCTTCCTCCAATGCGGGAGACCCGGGTTTGATCCCTGGGTTTGGAAGATCCTTCACCTAGCCTTCTGTTAAACCCACGTAGCATCTTTTGCAGTTCAGTTGTTTCATTCTTCAGCACTATAACTTCTAATTGACACTCTCCTATATTTTCTATCAGAGAAGTCAATGGCACCCTACTCCAGTACTCTTGCCTGGAAAATCCCATGGATGGAGGAGCCTGATAGGCTGCAGTCCATGGGGTTGCTGAGGGTTGGACAGTTTAAAATAAGTTTCAAACATCAAAGGAAACTGAGTGACTTAACTTTCACTTTTCACTTTCATGCATTGGAGAAGGAAATGGCAACCCACTCCAGTGTTCTTGCCTGGAGAATCCCAGCGACGGCAGAGCCTGGTGGGCTGCCATCTATGGGGTCGCACAGAGTTGGACACGACTGAAGTGACTTAGCAGTAGCAGTATAATTTCTATGTCTTTGTCAAAGTTCTTTGTTCATCCATTTTTCTTCTGAGTTCAGGAAGCATCTTTATACCTACTGCTTTGAACTCTTTATTGGGTATATTGTTTATCTCCATTTCATTAAATGTTTTTCTTGTTCTTTTGTTTGGAACATTCCTCTGTTTCTTCCATTATCTTGATACTCTGTGTTTGTTTCTATGCACTAAGTGAAGAAGTTACCCTTCCCAGACCTTGTGGCCTTGTGTAGGAGATCCATCTTATTTTTCAACCTTACCCTAGCTCTTTGCTGGTTCTCAAACTTTTGTCATTGTCTAAGTTCTCTATGCATTGAGAGCTCCCCATTGTTGAGGGTGTGCCAAGACCTGTCAGTGTTCCAAAAAGAGGAATCTCAGTCAGCACTTATATTCAGGCTAATTGAAAGCCAGAACCTCAGGCAGCTTCTTTTAAAGTGTGCAAATATACACAGTGCTGTGTGACTGCAATCATAAATCCTGCTGGCTTCCAGATGAATCTGGAGGTGCCCCATTGGTGGCAGTTGCAAGAATTGGCCCTCCAAAAATGTAGAAACTCCTTTCTGGGAGATACTGGTAAGCTTTGAGGCTAAGGGAGAGTGCAAAGACAATGTCCTCAGCCTACATTCCCTCTGAGCACCTCCATAACCTCTAGAGGTATGGCACATGTGAAGCTTGCCCTTCAATCTGAGGTTGCAGTACAAATAAACAGACTGTTTTCACAGGAAGACCAAGTGTGTTTTAGTCTTTTATTTGCACCATTCCCTGGGGATAGTGACCTTCCAAAAACTGTCTCAGTCCCATGGGGCCCCTCTGACCACGAGAACCAGGCACTCAAAGGGCATCTCCTCTGTGGGCTGTATGGTTTAGAGAGACGCCAGGAGGGCACAAGACTGTGAGACACTGTGGGGATTCATCTCTCTGAACCAAGTTCCAAGTGTCGAGATGCCTGATGTGAGGCTCAAATCCCTTACTTCTCAGGGACAAATAATTTGTGAGATTTTTCCCAACTGGGTTTCACAGTTTCAGGAGTGGGGTTTTTGGTAAGACCATGACTCTGACTTTCCTACTCATCCCAGCATAACCCTTTTATCCTTTGTTGTGGAGAAGCTGTTAGCTAGCTTTCAGGTCTTTTCAGAGGAATTATTCTATATGTAACTATAGATTTGAGGTGTCCAGGGGAGAAAGTGAGTTCAGGATCTGCCTACAGTACCGTCTTGAACAGTACTCTCTATTAACAGTTTTTATAGACAGATGTTCAATTTTATCAAATGCATTTTCTGCATATATTGAAATAATATGTTTTTCCCTGTATTGTATTAACATGTTACATAAAATAAGTTTCAAACATCAAAGGAAACTTTCATTCTTGAAATAATCTCAACTTGGTCTTGAATATCAGCATTTCTAGACTTGGTTATGTAATATTTTACAACTTTTTAATATCTATATACAGTTTAAAAATTGTTCTATTATTGACCCTTCTTAATGTTATTCAAGGGTAACAATGTTATTTAAAGAATTTGGTATGAGAGTTATGTTGCCTTCATAAAAAGAGTTAAAGTTTGCCACTTTTTTGTTTTCTGGAATATTTCTCTAAAACTGACAGTATCTCTTTTTCAAATGTTCGACACAATTCAACAATTAATGAATTTTGGCTTGGAGTTCTTATCATGGGAAGGCTTTATTTATAGATTCAATTTATTTAACAAATAAAGGATTATTTCTTCTTGTAGAATGTACTAAAACTTCTTTCCTTTTTTGTGGCCAAATAACACCTCATGTCACATTTTATGCACCCTTTCATCATTTGATGGATATTTGAGTTCTTTCCAATTTGGGGCCATTGTGATTAACGCTGGTATGAACAATAATATGCAAGTTTTCTGTGAGCGTATTTTTATTTCTGTTGATTGTATATCTAGGAATAAAATTGCTGGGACATTTGGTAGTCTACACGTAAACTTTCGAAGAATTGCAGGTTGTTTCTAAAAGTGTTTTCACAATTTTACATTTCTACCAGTAGTGTATAAAGGTTAAATTTTTTCCACGTTCTTGCTGTTTCTTGTTTTTATTAATAATTTTGCTGTATATTCTATTAATAATTAAGAGAAAGAGAAGTATGTTAAAATTTCCCTCCATGATGATTGCTGTAGCTTTTTCTGCTTCTAGTTCTATTAATTCTTGTCTCATAAATCTTGAGGCTATATTATTATTTTATTTAGAATTGTGATATTTTGGGGTAAAATGATACTTTTTTGTCTCTCTTTAATATTTCATCCTACCTTAAAATTTACTTTATTTGTTATCACTATAATGATACTAGTCTGCTTTGGTTAGTGTATATATAAACTTCTATTTTTTCATTTCTTTACTTTCAGTCTTTACCTAATCTACACCAAATAGCCTATAGCTTGATTTTGTTTATCTGCTGCTTAGTTGCTTCAGTCATGCCCAACTCTGTGCAACCCTATGGACTACAGCCTGCCAGGCTCCTCTGTCCATGGAATTCTCCAGGCAAGAATACTGGAGTAGATTGTCATGCCCTCCTCCAGGGGACCTTTCAAAACCAGGGATCAAACCTGGGTCTCTTGCTTTGCAGGCAGATTCTTTACCACTGAGCCATTTGTTTATCTAAGGAAGACCATTTGCTTATCTAGTCTATAATAGCAACTGTTATCTTTATTTTTAATAGAAATATTTAGCCCTAATAATTAAATATAATTACTGATATATTAAGAGGAGAGGGAAAAAGTTGGCTTAAAACTCAACATTCAGAAAACTAAGATCATGGCATCCAGTTCCAACACTTTATGGCAAATAGATGGGGAAACAGTGAGAGACTTTATTTTCTTGGGCTCCAAAATCACTGCAGATGGTGACTGTAGCCATGAAATTAAAATCTTGCTCCTTGGAAGAAAAGCTATGACCAACCTAGATAGCATATTAAAAAGCAAAGACATTACTTTGCCAAAAGAGGTGCGTCTGGTCAAAGCTATGGTTTTTCCAGTAATCATGTATGGATGTGAGAGTTGGACTGTGAAGAAGGCTGAGCACCAAAGAATTGATGCTTTTGAACTGTGGTGTTGGAGAAGACTCTTGAGAGTCCCTTGGACTGCAAGGAGATCCAACCAGTCCATTCTGAAGATCAGCCCTGGGATTTCTTTGGAAGGAATGATGCTAAAGCTGAAACTCCAGTACTTTGACCATCACATGCAAAGAGTTGACTCATTGGAAAAGAGTCTGATGCTGGGAGGGATTGGGGGCAGGAGGAGAAGGGGACGACAGAAGATGAGATGGCTGGATGGCATCACTGACTTGATGGACGTGAGTCTGAGTGAACTCCGGGAGTTGGTGATGGACAGGGTCGCCTGGCATGCTGCGATTCATGGGGTCGCAAATAGTCGGACATGACTGAGCGACTGAACTGAACTGAACTGAACATATTTAAACTTTTTATCATTCTTTGTTCTTTCTTATATCTGTCTGTTCCATCTGGGATACTTTCCTTCTACCTGAATAAATTCCTATTGTATTTTCTTTAGTTCAGGTATATTCAAGAAGAACTATGTCATTATTGTGTTGTAATATATTTCCATTTTCCTTTATTTTTTAACATCTTAATTGAAGTATAATTGACAAAAAATTGAAGATATTCAGTTTATAGTATGTGATTTGTCAAGTTTTGACATATGTATGCACCCATGAAACCATACCACAGTCAAGAGAGTGAACAGACCCATAAATTCCAAAAGTTTTCATATGGCCCTTATATTAGTTCCCTCCTTCCCATAACTGCCCTCCTTTCCCAACGATCAATAATCTGCTCTTTGTCATATTAGCTTGCATTTTCTGGATTTTTATATATAAGAATTATGCAAGTATGTTTTCCTTTTTGTCTGGTCTCTTTCAGCATAATCATTCTAAAATGAACTATTTTGTTACATGTTTCACTAGCTCAGTATTTTAATACTTTGTTTTATTATTATTTGGGAGGGAGAGCTGTGCTGGGTCTTCATTTCTATGCATGGACTTTCTCCAGTTACAGCGAGCTGGGGCCATTCTTGGTAGTGGTGTACGGGCTTCTTACTGTGGTGACCTCTCATTGCGGAGGACGGGCTCTAGGCACTCAGGCTCAGGAATTTTACCATGCTGGCTTAGTTGCCCCAAAGCATATGGAATCCTTCCCAATCAAGGGTTGAACTGATGTCCTCTGCCTTGGGAGTCCAGGCAGACTCCCAACCACTGGACCAGCAGGGAAGTCCACTAATTCATTATTTTAAGTTGCTGAGTAGTATTTCACTGAATGGATGTATCACAAAGTATCTACCCATTTATTTTTTAATGGACACTTGGGCTATTTCCAGTTTAAGGCCAATAAAAGTAAGAATACTTTGAAAAATTGTGTCATGTAAAAATACTTCTACGGGTACATGCTTTCATTTTTCGTAGGTAAATATCTAGGTATGGAATGTTTGACTCATATGGTAGGCATATAGAAGCTGTCTAACTTTTTCAAAGTGGTTATGCTATTTTACACTCTCACCAAAAATATATGAGAGTTCTAATTTCTCCATATCCTTGCCAACACTTGTAGGGTCATCTGGTTTAATATTAGCCATTCTAGTAGGTTGGTAGTGAGATATGATTGTGGTTTTAATGGTCACTCCTCTAATGTTTAGTGATGGTAAGCACTTTTTATGCTTTTGTTTGCAGTTTCTATATCTTCTTTAGTAAAGGGTCTATTCAAATATCTTGCTCATTCCATATTGGATTATTTGTCCTTTTTATCACTAACTTTTGAGGGTTTCTCCTCCCTACATTCAGCTGGGAAATCTTTCAAGTCATGAAACTGGGGTAATTATAGTGCTTACTTCCTTTGTTTCACATCTTTTAAGGATCACTCTTTCTTTGCCTTTATGTCAAGTGCCTGCGAAATTTTATTATCTTCTCCAATTTGGTTTTTTGTTGTTGTTGTTTCAGACAGGAGGGTTAATCCGGTCCCTATTTCTTCATATTGACTGGAAGCAGAAGCCCATAACGGTTTTGCTCTATTTAAACGCTACTTTTGCTGAACATAAAAATCTTCAGCACTTTGAGTAGTAGTGGTAGTAGTGAAAGTCACTCAGTCGTGTCTGACTCTTTGCAACCCCATGGACTATACAGTTCATGGAATTCTCCAGGCCAGAATACTGGAGTAGCCTTTCCCTTCTCTGGGGAATCTTCCAAACCTGGGAATCGAACTGAGGTCTCCTGCATTGCAGGTAGATTCTTTAACGACTGAGCTATCAGGGAAGCCAAGATAACATTTATTGTGTTCTAGCTTGCATAATTTGTGGATGAGTCATCTATCAGTCATATTGGTGCTCCTTAAAAGTTATTGTAACATTTTTCTCTGGCTTCTTTTAACATTTTGTTTATTATCCTTTGTTTTCAGCAGTATTATTTTGATATGCCTCTATGTAGTTCTGTGTGTATTTATTCTGCTTTGAGATCATGGCACCTCTTGAATCAGTTACTTGATGTTTTTCTTTCATTTGGATGATTTCTGACATTGATGCTTCAAATATTTATTTTCTTCCATTCATTTATTCTCTCTCTGTCTCCCTCTCTTTCCCCACATTCCTCTCCCTCTTCCCTCACTCTCTCTTCCTTCTATAATTCCAATTAATTATATGTTATACATTTTCTGGGCATCCTTTATGCCTCTGATGCTCTTTTCTGAACATTCAAGTCTATTTTTCTCTTTGCTTTAATCAAGATATTTTCTTCTAACCTTTATATTACTTTAATAATTTCTCTCCAGCTTAATCTAATCTGCAGTTAAACACACTGGTTGGTCTCTTATTTGGTGGTATTTTGTCAGTTCTAGATTTTCCATTTTAGTCTGGGAAGGCTTATTACTGCTCTCTTCTGAAATTCTCTGATAGTCATATAATTTCTGGAATTTATATTAATCACACTCATTTAAAGTCTACTCCAATATCCATATTTCCTGTGAACCTGTTTCAATGGTTTTGTTTCTTTTTGTCTCTTGATTTCTGACTAATTTTTATCTTTTCTACCTTATTATTTTTTTAAATCTGAGTCATATATATTGTATGTATGTGAGGCTCTGGATGATGTTATATCTTCCAGAGGACATTTAGTTTCTTGAAGAGAATTATTTGGGAATATTACCTTAATATAATCATGGATAGGGCTTATTCAAAGCTGAGTTTTTTTCCTCCTTATGCACTCTCTATGTACTCTCACCAGGAATTTTAATTAATTCCTTTAATTCCATATAGTCTCAAAATCTAAGGAGGGGGGTTCAGATGATAGGAAACAAGAATTACAAATCTCCACCTAGCATATTATCTAAAAAGTCTCTAGTCTAGGAAAGTATGGATTCTACCAATTTTTAAATATGTGTCAAGTAAGTGTATAAAAAAGTAATTTGCTCTGTTTGGAAATAACTTGACCTAATAACCTAATAATTGATCCCCTGACATATTCATGAAATATGTGACTCTAGATTTTACGCTAAAAGACTGATAGAAGAGCTCCTTGCTATTGTAATTTTTCTGTGAACCTCAGGTGACACAGATGAAACAGAGAAAATGTACTTTTTTTCTGGAGCATAAGTAGTTCAAGATTATCAGTAAGACCTAGAGCAGTAGATACTGATCTTTTGAGAGGAGATATGGACTCCTCCACCTGCAATGTGGGAGACCTGTGTTTAATCCCTGGGTCAGGAAGATCCTCTGGAAGACATGCAACCCACTCCAATATTAATGCCTGGTGAATCCCATGGACAGAGAAACCTGGTGGGCTACAGTTCATGGGGTCACAAAGAGTCAGACACGACTGAGTGGCTAACACTTTTACTTTACTTTGGGAGCCAGTGAAAGCTATGGACTCTCCCTCCAAAAAAGGAAGTACACAATCCATATTTACATTCAACATAATGTGTACTAAGTTAGAGAGCTTAGAGTCCAGCTGAGCCCATGTTAAGATTTCCTTCTCTACTACAAAAATAGTTGCTCTTTGTCTTTAAGAATGAACAAAAGATACAACATTGGAGTTTAATGAGATGAACCTCAACATTTTGATTTTGTGTGTCACAGAACCCATATTCCACATCTTGCCTTTTATTTTACCTGAGAAAAATTGAGAGTCACGGAATACTGAGAGTCAATGATTAGAAAAGGAAAAACTCATTTAACCTTTATACTTAAAAACATAATGATATATAATGATAAACACCATTTCTATAAGCACACACACGAGGAGAGACATCTATCTTCCAGCAAATAGATTTCAACTAGGAGGGCTGGGGGCAAACTCTCTGCACCAGAGTGGCAAACTGTGAGCTTAGAGTTGTGTCTTGCTCACAGTCTTTGTTAGGTCCACACAGTAATTTCAAACATTTTAATTAGTTGTACACACTTAGAAATTGGAAAATTTCATATAAAATGTCTTTTCTTGTCTCCTCTTGAGAAGTCAGAAGATACAGGCACAGTTGGCTCATACTTCTGTGTAGCAACGATTCTTAGGAGCTGAGTAGCCATGACCTGTTTTCCCCGATCACTGCAGTGTTGCCCCAGGAGCACCCATGTCACTGTCACTTATTGTTAGTTGATGGAGTTGGCATTGGTGCTTAGACCCATAGTGGTCAGCCCTTGGACGTATGGGCAGCCCTGGAATAAGTGGATATTGGCCCAGAGTCACTGAACACTCTTAACCTGCTTTCCCATTTCCTTACAGCCTTATAGCCTCTGATATTACACTTTGCTCCTTGACAGGAGATTCCAAGCTCATTCCATCTCTCTGAATTTATCTCTACTCAATTTTTCCAGATGATTTCCAGCTGACCTCCCACCATGCTCATCCAAGGATCAAAGCTTCCTTTGTGAAAGAATGAAGGAAAAAGGACTGTGCTTGAAAGCTAACCTCCCAGTTAACAACCTTCATAGTGTTCCCATGTCTTTACACCACTTTCCCCCCCTCATTTTGCTTTTTGTTTTTAGTAAATTTTGACCTTCATTGGAAAGGTTAGTACATTTCATGGGGATACTTCATGCTTAAAGCTATCTCTAAAATGACTATATTTTTTAGCAAAAAATGTCTAAGAGATCATGCTTAGTATTTGTAGCAGTCCTGGGTCAAAATTAACATATTACAACAGCTTGTGTCAGCCTGGGTTGCAAACTTTCCACAAGAAAGGGCAGGCAGAAAGGTCACACTCATCAGCTCATACCACAGAATTGCATAAATATAGAAAATGATTTTTTCTCTTTATAAATAAAAGTCACTGATTTCTTCTTGCTCCAGCCGCCACCTTCTCTCCATACACTGGACTTTCATACATATCACTCACCCCACCATGCAGCTACAGAACCAGCTAGTTTCTTTCCCATCCATTTCTGTGAATTTAATGGCTTTGAGTCAGTTCCTGGCTTGATTAAACAGGTGTTACATTGTTCTACCTTTTCTGTTTGTTTATTCTAATGGAAATGCTTATTTGACTAGTTAATGAGCCCAGCCCTGAACAATGGCTACAGTTAATACTGCAGAGTTCTCAATTACAATATGTGCCACGTGTGACCTGTGTCTGTGCCTATTCTCCTAGTCCTGAAACTTCTTTAATACCTCACCCCATTCCACCACACCAAAGCTTCCCATTTCAGCCGCTGAAATGCAGGCTGCAGTCCAGGTTGCACACCCCAGCCCACAGCCCATCAGTGGGGCTGGCAAAGTGTGCTGGGGCACAGGGTGCTACAGAGGTGGAGGCTCAGTGACCTCTGCACTCATTTAGAAGGCTGAGCCTGACTTGGCCACTCAGTCAGCATAATGGCAAAATGACAGGTTACTTTTCTGTTGCTTGTCTTCCAGTATTGGCTTTATTAACCTTTGGCTTTATTACAGTTGTTGAACCAAAGATGCCTTCACTTTACCACTAATACTATCGCACTAATCTGTCCAGGTGAGAGATGAGTTTCTGAGAGTCAAGCTGAGTCCTCAGAGAACAAAAGTTGAGGAGAACTTAAACCACCTGCTGGGGCTTTCCCTTTCTCCACTGGTCTCAGCATCACCACCAGAGTGTACACCAGTGTCTTCAGTTAGAAGACAGCAGTTAAAAGGTGCTGTAATTGGAAAGCATTTCAGTCTTTGGGGACCCCAAATGTCTCAAAGTTTCATGAGCTACACTAAGACAGACATCTGATTTTGCAAAAGGCTATCTTTTTCGATGAGGTTCCATCCCTGCCCTTCATCCCATACCACTACCTATGTGTAATACATCCTATGCCACTAAATTAATATTCTTTTTTTCTCTCTCTTCTTCTCTTTCTTACTCCCCTTCATAAAGTGTGCTTTCAATTAATGCAGTCATGACCTATTGTCACCCGTTACCATGCTAATCCTGAGCTGGTGTGAAATTACTTTATAATAAACACTATGGAGTTCTGACTTTCAATTAATTTTTCACATGCTGCGCTAAATCAGATTAACTCTCCCCCCCCACCACTCTTTTTGACCACAGACGTAATTCTTTTCTTATAATGAAATAGAGGATTAATTTATATGAAGCATATCTGTACACATTTGCAAATAAATGTAAAGATAGACGTTGTGCCATATTTGCATTATGCAGTGTTGGGTCTAATGCAGACTCTCTGAGATGATTGATTTTTTGTGTTCACTGAGGTGGGGAAAGACATTTCTAGTTGTTGTTGTTGTTTCTCTGTTAAATTCTAACTAAATGTTTTCATGAAGAATAAGCAAAGAAATGCTCACAGATGCTGAGAGAGCAGTGACTTCCCCCATAAATCGTATAATACCATAATAGGAAAAGCTGGAGGAAAATGTAAATACTCTGAAATGGAAACAATAATCATTAACTACTAAATTGATTGGTGCTCTCCCTGGATAGGCACATTCACATTCATCCCAAATGAAGGAGGGGGGATGACTTCTTAAATGACCATTAAATTGAAGGAATTTGATGACAAGTGCAAGCAAATGATGGCTCATGCCTCTTTAAACTAATGTCGCCCCAGCACTGAAGTATATTTTTTGTGAGATAATTATTTTCATCTTTGAAACTCATTATTAGAATGGAATGATGAAAGACAAATGTAGGCACACACTAAATGAACAAATTTGTGTTAAAAAATTAATCATACTACCCAGATGCTGGGCTATACTTTTTCTTCTGTCAGTCTCCATTGTATTTCATTCAGCTTCTCTTATTACTACAAAATACTGATAGAAAAATTTCCCCAACACATATATTTTTTGACACCAAATGAGAAAAACTGCCAGAAGAACTAAAGGTATGGCACATATAAAAGATAAATGTGTACTTATCAAGTCCTTTTAAACCAATCTTTTATTAACAATAGAAGAAATAAAATCTTGTTTGGTGTTGCAATAATGAAAATACTTACCATTGAGTTATTTTAAGACAGACTAAGCAAATCATGTCTGTCAAATACTGTAAGTTTATTTTTCATTCGTTCAATAGGTATTTATTTCATACCTGCTATGTGCCAAACCACTACTTAAAGTACAACTGATAAACCACTCCCATTGAGGGGGATGTAAACTTGAAATCATAAATACAGCCTGTTAACATCCTCCTGATCATTTATTGAGCTATTACTATGTGCTCTGCTGCTGCTGCTAAGTCACTTCAGTCGTGTCCGACTCTGTGCGACCCCATAGACGGCAGCCCACCAGGCTCCCCCGTCCCTGGGATTCTCCAGGCAAGAACACTGGAGTGGGTTGCCATTTCCTTCTCCAATGCATGAAAGTGAAAAGTGAAAGTGAAGTCGCTCAGTCGTGTCCGACTCTTCGCGACCTCATGAACTGCAGCCCACCAGGCTCCTCCGCCCATGGGATTTTCCAAGCAAGAGTACTGGAGTGGGGTGCCATTTCCTTGCTCAACACTGTGCTATTTTCCATTTATATAATTCAGTCCCCATGTTTAATACTTTCCCTCTAGCTTATTATCATACACATTTTATAGATAAATTTGTTACCAATTCTCCCCAGTTGGTCCCCCAAAAAAATCCTTTTTGGGGTTCTGAAACAAAGGAAAATTTTATTCTTTGATTAGAGAATGAAGAGACACAAGCTCACATAGATGGGTCCAGGCTCTCCCAGACAGGTGGTGGGCAAGGATGCTTTATAAGGACCTCATTAGTGGGAGAAGAAGTGGACTTCTCTCTGGGCATGCGCAGCTGTGCTGATCCTCCCAGTGGCAGGGTGCAGTCTGCTTGCCGCCTGCTGAGAAGAGGTGTGGATACATCAACTTTGCACTAGGAACTCAGTTTAGGTGTGATTCCCCCAGCACGAGTCCTCTACATGTGTTCCCTTAAGAATAAATGAAACTAGACTAAGTACAAAAAGAATAAAAGTTTAGATATTAATTTGTTATCCAGATTCTGTTTTTATTCCCCAGGAATTGTTAATGGGCTTTGAGGCTGACAGAATAACTAAAGCTTAGAGGTTAAGAAATTTGTCCTAACCCCACAGAATAAAAAGTGGCAGAGGTAGAATTCAAAATTAAGTTTTTTGGACTAAAATTCCTGTGCTATGCTGTTTCTGATGTTCATTGTCTCACAAGCACATATCATCTTGTATTTGTTCAAATTTTAGTTTTTAACACTAGGGTGCATAAAAATAAGAGCAGAAGGCACATCCTTCACTTAAGATTTCCAGTCTATTGGAAGAAAGTTGCACACTTATGAAACAACTATTCATAAATTTTCTTTGGACAGCTAACTTTATACTGCATATTGAGGGGGGAAGGGGACAGGATTATTCGAAGACATTTATCTCTGTTTAGCATATTCAACTTCTATGAATTTACCCATTGTAGAGTACATTATTAACTTAGTAGAAGTTTTTAAAGAAGAATTGAAATAATACAGCATCAAAAGTAGCAGTTATATGCTATACAATTTGCCATGATTTCAATTCCATGGAATTTTGAGAAGCTTGATTCTTAGAGTGGAGGCTGTACAGCAGCATAAGAATAATCTGTACCTTGAAAAGACTTCACTTTGAAACTGTACCCAGCGCATTTTAAACAAGGCTCTTCTGGATCACTCTAGAAGAGTGATCCACCCTAAGCTATCTTGTGGTATTGTTAAATTCTGCTGTTTATATCTTTCTAGATATTTCTTCTAAGTTTTCTAAATATATTATCATGTATATTTATAACCAATTTAATACTGATATCTGCAATTATTTTTAATTTCTATTGTTTACTTTTTATTTGCTTTTTCTCATTTCACTTGGGCAGATTTGTTAGTATCTTATCTCCCTTGTTGTTTTCTGGTTATCCTCTTTATGGTTCTCCAAAGAACCATTTTATTCAAACAACTGAGTCTTACATTTGTTTTACAATGCTAGAGTTCTTTATTTATTAATTCATTCATTTATGCTTTTATGCTCATTAATTATTCTACTTGCTCTACATAGGTATATTTTTCTTATAATTTCTTGTTAAGTAGTACTTTGTCATTGTAATTTTCCCTCTTTAAATACTGTAAATTTTCATCCTTGGCTGTATCTCATGATTATTTCCCCAGATATTTTGTATTTTAAGCAGTTTAGGGGTCCTTCTTTACCCAAGAATTTTTTAGAATAATAGTTCCCAAGTGATTTGGGTTTTTCTCTGTTTATGCTTTCAGTATTCTTTTCCAGTTTTAATGGAATACAGCTCAGAATGTTGTCTAGTATTTCATCACATAGGTACTTGAAATAAAATGATTTTGCTGTTTGTGTAGTGTAAAGCTTGATGACTATCAATTTAAGCTTGATGAGTATCACGTTTAGTTATTATTTAGCTTATCCATACCCTAGTTATTCCTTGAGCATTTTATCTGAAAACCACTGAGACCATTGTGTAAGATCTTCTAACGCCATCATATTTCTGTTAATTCTTCTTTTATAGTTCCAGTAGTTTTGGTTTTAAATTATAATACTGTGGTATTCAAGATGTAAATATTCAGGTTGTTGTGTCTTCAGCAGTAAAACTGACCCTCCGGTTTCATCTGATAAACCAATATCCTGAGATATTTAATGAGCTATTATTTGTAACAGAAAAGATTTGGGACAAACTGAAGTAAGGGCTTAGTTATATAAGTTGTGTACATCTATACAATCAACATGTATACTCATTGAAAATAATGAGAAAATCCTATATGTACTATTAAGTAACAATCTTAAAAATCTAGTTCTAAGTGAACAAAGCAAGGTAATGAATAGAATATATGTTATCAGGACCATGGAAAGCAGAGTACCACAGTGGTAAGAACGCAAGTTCTCGTGTTAGTCTGCTTGAAGGAATTCTGACTTCAACTCCTACTACTGGACGACCCCAAGGTAAGTCACTTAATGTTTCTGTGTCTTCAATTGTCAAATTGGAACAAGAATTAAGTACTATCTCCCAGTTTTCAGAAGGGTTAGATGAATGATTACAAGAAAAGTGCCTAAAATACTGCCTAGTAGCAGGTGCTTAAATGCTTATTTGTTAATATTTAAAGCAAAAAAAGACAAAAGAAAACAATTCTCACATACATAAATATGTGTGTGTATATATATGTATATATATGTATCATAATATATAGTGTGAAGGTGCTGTGTACTGACAGCTCAAGTGTCTCTGACCCTTTCCCCTCCCTCTGTGTGTGCCTACACAGGCTATTTACAGCTCCTCCCATCAAGAGGTGGAATCTGTTTCCTCAAGCCTCGATTCTGGGCTGGCCCTAAATGTTAGAATGTGGCAGGAGTGGCGCTTTGTCAGTTTGGAAGCGAGGCCTCATGATGCCATTTGTGTTTCTGCCCTCTCAGCCCCTTGCACTGCCACCATGAGAACAAGCCTGGGTTAGCCTGCTGAGTAGGGAAAGGCTACACTGGGGTTCTCATCATTTTACTGGTCCCAGCAATGGTCAGCAAAGCACAGTCATGGCCTGACCGTGCCCAACCCCAACCACAGATGCATGACTGAGGCCAACTGAGACCACAAAACTGACCAATTGGCTCACCAAACTATAAATATTATTCTAAGTGGCTGGGTTGGAATGAACTGGGATCATTCTGTTGTTTTTGAGATTGCACCCAAGTACTGCATGTTGGTCTCTTTTGTTGACTATAAGGGCTATTCCAGTTCTTCTAAGGGACTCTTGCCCACAGTAGTAGATATAATGGTCATCTGAATTAAGTTTCCCCTTTCCCATCCATTTTAGTCCAGTCAGTTCAGTTGCTCAGTCGTGTCCAACTCTGCGAATGCCAGACTGTAGCACACAAGGCTTCCCTGTCCATCAACAACTCCTGGAGATTACTCAAATTCGTGTCCATCGAGTCAGTGATGCCATCCAACCATCTCATCCTCTGTTGTCCCCTTCTCCCGCCTTCAATCTTTCCCAGCATCAGGATCTTTCCCAATGAGTCAGTTCTCTGCATCAGGTAGCCGAAGTATTGGAGCTTCAGCTTCAGCATCAGTCCTTCCAGTGAATATTCAGGACTGATTTCCTTTGGGATTGACTGGTTGGATCTCCTTGTAGTCCAAGGGACTCTCAAGAGTCTTCTCCAACACCAGAGTTCAAGAGCATCAGTTCTTTGGTGCTCAGTTTTCTTTATTGTCCAACTCTCACATCCATACATGACTACTGGAAAAAGCATACCTTTAACTATATGGACTTTTGTCAACAAAGTAATGTATCTGCCTTTTAATATGCTGTCTAGGTCAGTCATAGCTTTTCTTCCAAGGAGCAAGCATCTTTTAATTTCATGGCTGCAGTCTCTACAGTGATTTTGGAACCCAAGAAAATAAAGTCTCTCACTGTTTCCATTGTTTCCCCATCTATTTGTCATGAAGTGATGAGACCAGATGCCATGATCTTAGTTTTCTGAATGTTGAATTTTAAGCCAGCTTTTTCACTCTCCTTTTTCACTTTCATCAAGAGACTCTTTAGTTCCTCTTCACTTCCTGCCATAAGGGTGGTATCATCTGTATATCTGAGGTTATTGTTATTTCTCCCAATAATCTTGATTCCAGCTTATGCTTCATCCAGTCTGGCATTTTGCATGATGTACTCTGCATATAAGTTAAATAAGCAAGGTGACAATATACAGCCATGACATACTCATTTTCCAATTTAGAACCAGTCCTTTGTTCCATGTCTGGTTCTAACTTTGCTTCTTGACCTGAATAAAGATTTTTCAGAAGGCAGTTAAGGTAGTCTGATATTTCCATCTCTAAGAATTTTCCACAGTTTGTTGTTATCCACACAGTCAAAGGCTTTAGCGTAATGAAGCAGATGTTTCTACTACTTCTGTTTCTAGTTTCTACTAATTCTAAACTAGAATTCTCTTGTTTTTCTATGATCCAATGGATGTTGGCAATTTGGTCTCTTGTTCCTCTCACTTTTCTACATCCAGCTTGTACATCTAGAAGTTCTCAGTTCATGTACTGTTGAAGCCTAACTTGGAGAATTTTGAGCATTACTTCATTAGTGTGTGAAGTGAGTGCAATTGCGCGGTATTTTGAACATTCCATTTTAGTTCTGATTCCTAAAATATCAGTGTTCACTCTTGCCATCTTCTGCTTGATCACGTACAATTTACCTTGATTCATGAACCTAACATTCCAGGTTCCTATGCAATACTGTTCTTTACAGCATCGGACTTTACTTTCATCACCAGTCACATCCACAATTGGGCAACATTTCTGCTTTGGATCAGCCTGTTCATTCTTTCTGGATCTATTTCTCCATTCTTCCTCAGTAGGATATCGGACACCTGCTAACCTAGGGAGTTCATCTTTCAATGTCATGTCATTTTGCCTTTTCATATTGTTCATGGGGTTCTCAAGGCAAGAAGTAGTTTGTCTTTCCCTTCTCAGTGGGTAGCTAGCTAACACAGAATACTTGCCAGTTGTCAGCAAGGGTTACCTTGGGGTATGAATTTTGGTTCATAGGAATCAGGATGGATGAGAATTCACTGTAGAAACATTTTTGAGATTTTTTTAATGATATACAGATATCACCAATTTTTAAGTATCATTATTTTTTAAGAGAATGAACCATGTACTCACTAATTCTCAAGTTAGGAGACAACTAAATCTAAATTAGATATTTGATGTGATTCTGAACCAAAAAAGATTAAATGGAATTTTAAGATGGT